>NC_056739.1:457968451-458200951 GCF_019279795.1 Protopterus annectens
ACACGCACACACACACGCAATCTCCTCTCCGGTCCAGCTGGTGAAAATGGGAATCTTGAGGCAATGTTACAACTGCCTCATGTACACAGACAACCCTCTCCTCTTCCTAACAAATACCAACACATGAGAGATGCAACCATATAGCCATACTGGAGGCTAAGCTCTCTCAACTCAGTACTGGCGAAACCAGTCAGGAGAAGGAAACCACACTCACTACAATTCCAGTCTCACACAGACCTACCACGACAGCAAACCAAATACATACACACAAAAACATACTCTGAGGCTCTAAATAAAAGTCTGCCTAAGCAGCAGAGACCTCCAAAGCAGACACCCAAGCAACAGCTACCCCAAAACGAAACACGTGCAACACATCGTTCACAAAGCCAGTGCACTGAACAGTCACAGCCCTTAAGGCTAAACACACCTGATACACTTGTAATAGGTGACTATCGTCAGGCACACTGATGTCCCGCTCACCAGGCTGAACAAGGTCACGGTGAGCTGCCTGTCGGGCGCTAGGATCCGCCACATAACACAAGCACTAGGGTCACTCCAAGGCAAGTACAAATATGACTCTGTCATTGTCCATGATGGTGTGAATGGCCTGAGATGTGCCTCCCTGGACTACATGGAGAGAGAGGAGCTCTCTGAGCATGTAGCCCAGGTCGGTATGACCCTGACCTTGAGTAGCATCTTACCCTCACCAAGAATGATGCCACAATATGAAGACAAGATGACCAATTACAATTGGCTTAAGTATTGGTGTCATTCAAAGGGGATCCAATGCCTGTCAGCCTGGGATTACATGCTCAACGAGCCACGATGCTTCGCTAGGGACAGCTTGCACCTGTCACCCCTGGGCTTTCAGATATTGGCAAAGGCTCTTGCCACCCCCATAGTGCTTTTTAGGCAAGGCTCAAAAGACAAACCCACCTCCATAGGTATCACAAGGGATAAGAAACTAAGTAATGCTACTAAATGCCAGAAGTCTAAACCTCAAGATGCACGCACTCTAAATTCGCCTTAGCATGGAGAACAGGTATCCGTGCAGTAACAGAAACCTGGTTCAAGGCTCCAGAGAGCACCCCAGCACTACCAGGTTATACCTCATACCATGCTTTTCGGCCCCAAAACTTGGACCGAACCGCAAAAGGAGGGGGAGCATCAATATTCGTCAAAGATACCCACACCTCCAGGTTGATGGCACAGCACGAAGCATCAGAGACTATCCATGTGCAACTAACAGTGGGTAAAACTGCCTTCCAGTTTATAGCCTGCTACAGACCACCCTCCCAAACCCAGGAACCCCACTCGGCCTTCCTGAGAACACTGGAAAATATGACGGTCTCTCCAAACACCATTATATTGGGCGACTTCAACTACCATCAGGCAGATTTTGTTCTTTAACCAAGCATGCCTCCTAATTACAGGTAACTGCAGCCCTGCAGGAGGCCTCCAAAGAATCAAAACCACATTGCAAAGTATGCTTTCCAACTTTTTCAGCTGCATGCAATAAATCCTGCATTTCCTTGTTTTTCTGCACATTCAGTGTTTAACATTTTCTGTTTAAGCAATATCATGACACGTTGCTGATATTTGAGCATATGAAACTGACAGCTTAAGGCCCTTGTAGCCAAGGTAGCAGATGTGTAAACCTTTTCCCCCCCCATCTATCCAGAGCCCTGGAATCTGTCAAGAGGGGGTAGGGATTTTTGCTGTGGAAGCCCCAACTCCTCTGGGACCCAGTGAAATAGTTTCTGGGTCTACAGAAGGGTTTTTAAAAAGGAATTTATGAGAGTCAGGAACCCTGTAATATTTGTCAGGCTTAACAGGAGCTGGAGGTAAAGAATCAGGGGTAAGACTAGACTCCGGAAACACACCTACAATGTCCAACAGGTGGAATGGCTGGAGGCCTGTGTTCAGGTAGTAAAAGGAAATCCCTGAGCCTCTTTAGATGCTAAACAAATCTTGGCTTTCCCAGTGGAAATGCTCCCTCATGGTATGCAAGGTTTCTCCAAAAGAATAGTCCTCTGGAGGAGAAACTGAAGGTATAGATTCTTCAGCATCAGTATCCTCATAGGGGGAAGAGAATATTCCTGATCAGAAGAGGAATCAGAAGAAATAGAAACCTGATCTGAAGATTCATATAGTCAGTCTCTTGCCTAGGCCTCTTATCAGGAGGTGGATGGGAACCCCCTGATCAAGGTAATAAAGTCTTCGGCCATTTTGAGCATCTGTTTTTTGGGCATAGAGGCCTGTCCACGTGGCTCTTGAATTTGTTTCTTTGCCGTAGAAGGTGCTTTACTCTTTGCCGTAGAAGGTGCTTTACTCTTTGCCGTAGAAGGTGCTTTACTCTTTGCCGTAGAAGGTGCTTTACTCTTTGCCGTAGAAGGTGCTTTACTCTTTGCCGTAGAAGGTGCTTTACTCTTTGCCGTAGAAGGTGCTTTACTCTTTGCCGTAGAAGGTGCTTTACTCTTTGCCGTAGAAGGTGCTTTACTCTTTGCCGTAGAAGGTGCTTTACTCTTTGCCGTAGAAGGTGCTTTACTCTTTGCCTTAGAAGGTGCTTTACTCTTTGCCTTAGAAGGTGCTTTACTCTTTGCCTTAGAAGGTGCTTTACTCTTTGCCTTAGAAGGTGCTTTACTCTTTGCCTTAGAAGGTGCTTTACTCTTTGCCTTAGAAGGTGCTTTACTCTTTGCCTTAGAAGGTGCTTTACTCTTTGCCTTAGAAGGTGCTTTACTCTTTGCCTTAGAAGGTGCTTTACTCTTTGCCTTAGAAGGTGCTTTACTCTCTGCCTTAGAAGGTGCTTTACTCTCTGCCTTAGAAGGTGCTTTACTCTCTGCCTTAGAAGGTGCTTTACTCTCTGCCTTAGAAGGTGCTTTACTCTCTGCCTTAGAAGGTGCTTTACTCTCTGCCTTAGAAGGTGCTTTACTCTCTGCCTTAGAAGGTGCTTTACTCTTTGCCTTAGAAGGTGCTTTACTCTTTGCCTTAGGAGGTGCTTTACTCTTTGCCTTAGGAGGTGCTTTACTCTTTGCCTTAGGAGGTGCTTTACTCTTTGCCTTAGGAGGTGCTTTACTCTTTGCCTTAGGAGGTGCTTTACTCTTTGCCTTAGGAGGTGCTTTACTCTTTGCCTTAGGAGGTGCTTTACTCTTTGCCTTAGGAGGTGCTTTACTCTTTGCCTTAGGAGGTGCTTTACTCTTTGCCTTAGGAGGTGCTTTACTCTTTGCCTTAGGAGGTGCTTTACTCTTTGCCTTAGGAGGTGCTTTACTCTTTGCCTTAGAAGGTGCTTTACTCTTTGCCTTAGAAGGTGCTTTACTCTTTGCCTTAGAAGGTGCTTTACTCTTTGCCTTAGAAGGTGCTTTACTCTTTGCCTTAGAAGGTGCTTTACTCTTTGCCTTAGAAGGTGCTTTACTCTTTGCCTTAGAAGGTGCTTTACTCTTTGCCTTAGAAGGTGCTTTACTCTTTGCCTTAGAAGGTGCTTTACTCTTTGCCTTAGAAGGTGCTTTACTCTTTGCCTTTTAAGCTGAAGTCTGTTTAATGTAAAGATGTCTAGATCTGAAAACGCCCTCAGAAGCAGGTGCCCATCTGAGGGAATAATATCAGAGGCTCCAATACCTTGAGTTTCCAGCAGCATGGCAGACTCCAAGTGGGAGTCGGTAGCAGCTTGTGACTAAAGTAGCTGACGTCAGGGGCTGCAAAAGCGCCTCACTGAATACCAGCGACTCGCTTAGAAGCTTTGTCGGTTTTGGAACTCGGTAGTTTCTCTTTTTCTTTGCGTTTTTTGTTAACTTCGGTAGTCGGATGGCTATCAGACATTTCTGGATAATTAAACCGGTGTCTAAAATGGTTTAAAGAAAAATCATACTGACGCTTAATAGTGCATTGGTTAAATCTAGCACAAAACAGACAACCAGAGACGTTGTGATCAGGGCCTAGGCAAGGAATACAGTAAGAATTAAAGTCCTTATGAGGTATTTGCTTTCCACAAGAAATACAATTTACTTTTTTCTAACATTGGTCTGGAGCAAGAAAGTTTCCCCAACGGGGTACTTAGCTTTATTGAAGACTTTGGATCTGAAATTTGAACACGAAAATCTCAGCAGTCGGCTGACCGGCACTTGCAAACTGCTACTGCTACGGGCACCGCACAAGAAAGACTGTAGAAAATGGCATCGGCTGCTTCTTTTATACCCCTGACGTCAGGAAAGGGGTGACGGCAGCCGATGCAGGACCCAAGACTTTGGAATTCAGGCTGACTGAGGGCAACCTGCCAGCAGGATTACCCTAATGTAATGACTGCAACAGTGAAATACGAACATCATGACGCGGAGGGAGTCCTTTTGACAAAGGAAGTTTTAGCTGGACAGTTCCTGTAATATTTAGGAAAGGGAGACACCAGCAGATGCTTAATGTCCTGTAGCTCTTTGCTTTTCTCTTAAGTTTTTGAAAAGTTCTGCTGAATTTTTCCCAAATTAAAGGTTGTGGTCCAGTGAAGCATCCATGATTTTGGTTTTAAAATAGTCTGGTTAGACGTAGGTGAAAGCCAGGAATACCTGCACAAAGCAGAGGCAGAAGACCTGGCTGAGGCCTGTGCTGCGTCATAACTGCAGCAAATATAGTGTCTGGCTACTTGTGTAGCTACAAACAGTTTTGATGCAATGTCAGATTTGGTTGGACAGTCTGGGGTGGAAGCCTGAGAGACCAGGTCCAGAGCGTATTTAACCATGTGGATTTGGCAACTGATCAGCCTGAAGGCCAGGGTAGAGGAAGTGTATACCTTCTTACCCATTCTGTCCATGGTTTTGCTGTCCTTATCTGTGGGCACAAGTGCAGCAGATGGCAATTGGCTAGATTGTCTGCAGACAGCAATAACTGCTGGGTCTGCCAGGGGTGGCTTTACCAGAAACTTCTGATCATCAGGTACTTTGTAAAACCTATCTGGCCTTTTATGGGCAGGAGGTTGAGAGTCTGGATTCTTACAGACAGAGTTGAATGCATCCAGGAAGGCTAGAGGCACTGGAGGAATAGCTGAAAGAGGGAGACTCTGGCTGCAAAAGTTCAAAACATCTTTTCTGAGCATCTGTCAAGCTAGCATCCCCCTTGAAGTACTCTCATTTTTGAAATAGTTTCCCCAAAGGTAATATCCTGGGGGAGGGGTCTTCCCTCAATGGAGTCATCTGAGGTATAATAATGCACATTTGAGACACGCAGGAAACGGATTCCTCAGAAGAGTAGTACTGGTCTGGCTCTTCTCCCTGTTGAGTGGCGGGTAAAGAAAGGGAGGAAACAGAGGCTGGCCTAGGACTCAGCACCGAATATTGGTAGGTGCATGGCCTGTGGGCCATAAATGCCTGCATTAAAAAAACTGGCAAACTGCCAATCTGGAATTCCTTGAGACATAGGGCTCAAGTGTTTGTCTTTTGTTTTTTCTTTGTTAGCGTTGGCTTGGGGATAGGCCTAGGGTCAGAGGTCTGGGCTGGAGCAGGAGGTGTCTCAGTCAGCCGACCAAAGTACAGTTGTGTACACTTATAAATGTAGATGTTAGAGTGTATTCACTGAAGCAGCCATCACCTGTGGGTTATCCCTGCTGTGTTAGCCCTCAGCTGGCCCAAATACCAGAGTCAATGTTTTTCGGCGTCTGCTACTGTTGCTTGCTGGCTGTCAGGTAGTCAGTGCTAAAGGAAAGCAGCAGATGCCATTACATCAGTTTTTCTTGCCCTAACCAGTCAGAGGCACAAGTAAATATAGTAAAGTGGTCCAGGTGGCTAAAAGCCACCATTAGAAACTTATGTCTCCCTAAAGAATGATACAAGGGGGAAGGATGGTGGGAAACCAGGACTGCAGTGAATACACTAACATCTACATTTATGGTAAGTGTACACAACTGTACTATGTTCGTTTCACTGTTGCAGTCATCACCTGTGGGAGGATTCCCAAAGCTGAAGATAGGGGTGGTAGGATTAGTAAGAGACCTAGGAATGGGTCAGCATGCCCTGCAGAACTGCAGAGGCAAACCCTGCCCTAGCATTAGAAAATAGAGGTAGGTGGTAATGCTTGGTAAAGGTATGGACAGTCGTCCAGGTGGCAGCTTCCAGCATGTCCCTGGTGAGAACTTCTCTGATGAATGCTGTGGAAGTGGAGGCTGCCCTAATGGAATGAGTTTGAATGTACTTAGGGGGGAGGTTTCCCCATGCAAACTGTAGCAAAAATGGATACAGTGCGATATCCATTTGGAAATGGGCTTCCCCCTCTGCCCCTGGAGCAAAGTTGACAAGTAGTTGGTCTGTTTTCCTGAAGGGTTTAGTACAGTCCAGGTAGTATCCGAGCTATCTGTGCACATCTAGCGAGTGCAGAATTCTTCCCCCCTTGTTTTGAGGGTTAGGAAAGAAGGTGGGTAGATGTATGGCCTGGTTGAGAGTTACATTAGACACCACCTTTGGCATAAAGGAGGGATTAGTCCTCAGGTAGACCCTGTCTTCAGCCATCAGTGCCTGAAGTTCAGAAAACCCTTCTGGCTGAGTTGACTGCTAGGGGGAAAAGCAGTCTTCCAGGAGAGGTATCCTAGTTCTACTAAAGCAGCAGGTTCAAAGTTAGTTTTTCCAAAACATAATTCCGGTCCCAGGCTAGAGTGGGTGGCCTTCTGGGAAGTCTGATATTAGAAGCCCCTCTGAGGGATTGTTTAATCAAAGGATGGAAAAACAGGGGTTGTTCTGTATTCAAAATTAGCTAAAATGGCTGAGGTGTGGATTTTAATAGAGAAGTAGAGGCCACTATTAAGTAGCGCTGCTAAGTAGTCCAGGATAAGAAGGATGGAAGGTTATGTGGTATTGCCCCCTCTGGACTGGCTCCAGGAGCAGAATCTTTTCATCTTCCTGCGCAAGATTTTCTGGTGCTAGGCCTTCTGGCCTCTGTGATAATGTCTAGGACTGATATGCTTAACAGGGGCCCCTTGTTTGCCTTTAGAGTATTAGCCATGCTGACAGTTTGAGAGTTTGCAAGTCTGGGTGCAGCACCCCCCCCCCCCAGAGTTAAGAGGTTTGAGAAAAGGGGAAGCTGCCTGGGAGGCTGTAATGTCAGGCTGCGCAGTAAAGGGTACCAATGGTTGTCTGGGCAATCTGGATCAATGAGGATGACCTTTGGTCTCTCCTCCCTTATTTTGATCAGTACCTTGGGGATTAGAGAGAGGAGGGAATGCATACACAAAAAGGGTGCTCTATGAGAAGGTCAAGGCACCCACCTTCCATGCTAGATGGCAATACTCCCGGGTACAGAATTTTTTCAGCTGACGGCTAGGATGCAAAACCAAGAGATCCACCTCTGGAGTCCCCCACACCAGAGTGATTTGTAAACTTTTGTGAAGCTGCCATTCATGGGGGTCCAGTAAGTTTCTACTTAAGTGGTCTTCCAGGTTGAGCTCTGGTAGGTTTTGTGCCATCAGGTGTAGTCCCCATGGAAGAGGCTGCCAGCCAGAGGTTCATGCCTAGCCTGCACAGATGGAAAGATGTGGTACATCAACAAACAAGGAGGGACCCAATTATTGTGGTGTTCTGCTTTGATAAGAACCCCTGGCTTGAGATAGGGTTTGAAGGATGTCAGAGCCTTTTGTACTGGCATTTCCTTCTGGTTGATGTGTAAGTGAAGGTGCTGGGCATCCCAAAGACCTTGGATACACCTGCCTTCTAGGTGAGCTCCCCAAGCTCTGAGGTGTCGGTGGTAATTGTCTGCCTGGTTGGGCAGACAGTGAAGGCAAGACCCTTGTTCTGGGCACAGACCCCTACCCACCAGAGAAACTCGGCCCTTGTATAGGGGATCAGAGGTAGAGAGATCGCTACAGGTTGAGTGCTGACACCACAGGTTCTTTAGGTACCACTGAAGTTCTCATGTGAAGCCTGGCCAGAGGAATTAGGATGCAAGATCCCATGTACCACAAGGCCTGCAGAAACGTCCTCACAGTGAGGTGACTTCTGGAAGGCAGCTGGGTAAAACAGCTAGGCAGGAAGCTGTTTTTTCTGGGGATAGGAAGGCCATTTGGGATGCTGTGCCCAGCAGTGCCCCCAAGAAAATGATCTTCCTGGAGGGTGTTTGCCATTATTACTTCTCAATGGTGTACCCTAAGGAGGGTTTTAACAAAGAGGTCCTTGAGCTTTACTTTGCAATCTGCCTGAATGAGGCAGTCATCCAAGTAAGGGTAAATTTGAATATGTTTCTGTCTGCAAAAGGCTATGGCCAGGGCTAAGCATTTGGTAACTACCCTGGCAGCAGTAGATTACCCAAAGGGTAGTGCAGAGAACTGAAAGTGTTGTGAGCCTGCTCTGAAGTGAAGAAATTTCCTGCAGGATTCCCTTACGGGAATGTGGAGATAGGCATATTTTATTTATTTATTTTATTTATTTTATTTTATTTATTTGCAGTTGGTTTACCAGGATAGTCCATTGGGCCAAATGAACCCATTTTCAATGGAGTCCTGGGGAGAAAAGCTCCAAATAAGGTTACAGTAGGATTTACATCCATATTACAATAATTACAAGAATTTTACAAATATAGTATACAATATGTGGTAGACAGTACTGTTCATATTACAGTTAGAGCAAACACTTTTAGGTAGAACTGGTGGTAAACATTTTAGATGATACAGTCTAGAGAAGGTAAGCATTTCAATTTAGAAAGTAAGAAACAATTTCAACAGAGCAGACAATGTAGTGAACAAAATTTTTTTTTTTTTTTTTTTTAGGAGGAAAGTGGAAAGAGTCAAGTCAGTATGGATCATGAAGGATGTGAGCATGAGCATTCCCACTGGGAAAGTAGGGGAGTGAAGAGATTTTTTGAATGTAAGGTGGTTGAAAGTGGTGCGAATGGCAGGAGGTAGGAAGTTAGAGTCGTGCAAAGCTAAAGTTTAGGAGATTTTTACCAGGGGGACGCTTTGGCTTATACAATTCGATTAGATTTTGGTTGTTAGATCTAAGTACCCTGCTGGGACAGTGAAATTTAAATGCAGAAGAAAGAGATGGACAGAGGTCAGGTTTGAAAATTAGCTTATGAGCAAGAGTAAGTTGAGAATAGATAAGTTGGTTAGGAAGTTCAAGCCATTTTAATTTATGGAGTGAAGAGCAATGGTAGGTAGAAGATTTATGGCTGGTAGCGAATTTAGCAATTTTATTGTAACAGGAGGAAAGTTTTGTTTTAAGGGAAGATTGGATGTTGGTTAGGAGTGGGGCTCTGTAGAGAAGAGAGGGGATGAGGAATGAGGTAGACAGAGTGATTTTAGTGGAGGATGTAAGGTAGCGATTGTGTCGGTATAGCATGCCTAGTTTTTGATGTGTTTTTTTATGTTGAGTTGAATGTGAGAGTTGAATTTAAGGCGACTGTCTATTTGAACACCAAGTAATTTAGCATTGGACACCAATTCCAGGGATGTGTTGTTGTGGCTGTTAATTAATAGAGAATTAGTACTGACTGAGATGTGTTTAGAGGGGGTAAATACCATTAGTTTGGTTTTAGAGGCATTAAGAACAAGGTGGTTATCTTTTATCCAGAGATCAGTTGAAGAGAATGCATCTTGTGTAAGCTTTTGTAGTACTGGGAAGGATGTAGCAGTGCAGATGATAGCTGAATCATCTGCGTATTGGATAACGCTGGAGAATGGAATAGAGTTGTGGAAGTAGTTAATGAATATATTAAATAGCAGAGGACCCAGTATGGAGCCCTGGGGAACTCCAGTTGGGGTATTTAGAAAAGAGGATGTGGCCTTTTTCCATTTTACTGCTCGATGTCTATTCGATAAGTAGCTAGAGAACCAGGACAGTGAGGAAGGAGATAAGTTGAGTTGAGTTTGGTTAGAAGGAGCTTGTGAGAGATTGTGTCAAAGGCCTTTGAAAGATCAAGTAAGAGGGTAGACACAATATGATCTGAGTCCCGAGCTTTATTTACAGTTTCTAGGAAGGAGAGGAGGGCTGACAGTGTTGTGGCTGGGTCTAAAACCATGCTGAGTTGGAGTGAGCAGATTATTGCCCAAGAGGTAAGGTAGTAGCTGTAAATGGATACACTTTTCTAGGAGTTTAGAGATGGGGGATAAGATAGCTATGGGGCGGAAGTTTGCAATATTGTTATTGCCACCTTTGTGTAAAGGTATGATGTAAGCCTTTTTCCAGATTTGGGGTACCATGCTTTCTTGGATAGAGCGGTTGATTAGTATACTGATGGGGTAGGCTATGGCCTCAGCAGAAATTTTAGATCTAGGATAACTAACCAGGCATTTTTTTTTGGTCAGCACAGGCAGCAGGGTGCTGCAAAGTTAGCATTTTGAATTTGGGGACCACCAGGAAGATGTTCAGAATGGACAGATCCAGGATGGGGCACCAAGTGCCCTCTTTTCTGGGAATAAGGAATAGTCTGGAATAAAAGTCTTTGCCTGCAGTGGATAGATTCTACTGGCCCTTGGGCTATGAAAGTTTGGACTTGTTTCAATACCTCTTCCCACTGATTTGGAGGCAAGTTTGGGTACCTTCTTGGAACTGGGAGTTTGTTGGAGAATTTGTATCCCTGAGAAATGATCTTTAAGACCCATTGGTCCTTTGTTACAGAAAGCAAATTCTCTTTGCAAAGGGACAGCCTTCCTCCCAGTTTTTGGTGAGTGAAAACAGGGCAGAGGGGAAGACGGTCATTGAGAGTTTGTCAGAGGGAACTCCCTGCCTTTGGAGTGTAAGTGGTCCACTGTTTGGGTGTCTGCTGTCCCTGGGATAGGAGCCTGGGTGGTCTGTCCCTGTGGGGCTTACCTTGCCCTTCTGTTAGGTGCAGGAAAGGAGCACTGTTTTGAGAGAAAATTCCTGCTGAACCTAGGAGGTTGTACCTGAAGGAAATCTTACTATTTGCATAGATTTTGCTTTGTCTTCCATCGTTTTAGGCACCTCTTCTTTTACTCCAAACAAGTGGTCTTTATCCAAGGCTGCATCAAGTAATTTAGATTTGACATGATCAGGGAGAGATTGTTCCTTCAACCATCCATGTCTCCTAATGACTGATCCTGACAGTGCTGCCCTACTTGAGGCGTCTAGGGTGTCATATCCACAGTGTAATGACTGTTTAGCCACTTGACAAGTAGAGTGTAGTAAATCTGCTAACGCTTTCAAATTGGCACAATCAGGAAAGGTTGGAATATTTTGTAGTTCGAAAGTGTGTTAATATTTTAACATGTGGAGCTGACAGTTGAGTGCTCGGATAGCCAAGGTTGCAGAGGTGTATACTTTTTTTTTTTTTACCCCATCTGCCCAGAGCTCTGAAGTCCTTGTCAGGAGGAGTAGGATTCTTTGCAGAACTAGCCTTAGCTCCTTTTGGTCCCTGTGTAATGACCTCCGGGTCTGCAGCAGGATTTCTTTACAGGTGCCTGAGAATCTGGTACTCCCAGTCAGGTTTTCTAGGAGCAGGTGGGAGGGCATCAGGAGTTGAGCTTGATTCATGGAAGACATCAGCCATCTCTAAGATAGTGGGGACGGCCAAGGGTCTGTGTTGGGGCAGATCTAGAAAATGGGATTCCCAGTGTAAATATTCCCTGAGGGTGTGAAGGGTTTCCCCAAAAGGAAAGATCTTCTGGTGGGGAAACCGTAGGAATGTATTCCTCTGCATCTGAATCCTCAAGCAGTAAGATTGTTGTTCCTATTCAACATCTGAATAATCTGACACCTCAGAATCCTGTTCTGCCAGTATTTCAGGGGAAGGGTCTCTTTCTTTTAGGTGCGGCCTGGCTACACCTGAGTGACAAGATTCTCTGCCATTTTTAGCATTTGAGCTTGGGATGGTGGGGCAGGGGTAAAATGGTGGCTAGGAGGTAGTTTTCCTAGGAGTGGCCTTGCCTCTAGGCCCAACAGTATCCATCAGTCTGAAAAATAGTAGTCTGAGAAGACATCTTTTTGTTTAGATTCAGTAATGCGAAAAACTCCTTAGAAGCCAGTGCCTGCATCGTGGCTCTGGACTCAACCAAGGCAGAGAAAGTAGTTGTATACACTTGCCATAAATGTAGATGGTGTATATTCACTGTTGCGGTCATTAGATTTAGGGTAATCTGCTAGCAGGTTGCCCTCAGTCGGCCTGATTAACAAAGTCTTTGGTCCTGCGTCGGTTGCTGACTCAACGAAGTCAGGTCGTCAGTTGTATAAAACATGCAGCAGACGCCATTACATCAGTTTCTTACCCCAGATGTCAGGTGCCCCCTAATGGGGAGCAAATAAAACAAACACAAAGGTATATCTCCAACAAAAAGCAAATATACCAAAGCATAGTAATGGAAAGTAGAGGTATAGCCAGAAGAAATTAGGGGGCTGAAGAGAGGGCAACGACTGCAACAGTGAATACATTCCAACATCTACATTTAAGTGTACACAACTGTACTATGTTCTTAGTCTTTCACTGTTGCAGTCATTACATTTGGGTAGATTCCCAAAGCTATGGTTGGGAGTAGGAGTTTATATAGCATTAGGGCCAGCTATAAGGCCCTACAAGACAGCAGTGGCAAAGCCAGCTCTGGATTTAGAGAAAATTGGCAAATGATCATGCTTGGTGAAAGTATGAACAGAACTCTAGGTAGCAGCTTCTAGGATGTCCCTGGTAGGAACACCTCTGAGAAAGGCTGCAGAAGTAGATGCAGCCCTAGTGGAGTGAGAATCTGATCCCCTGGGGGAATAGGTTTTCCATGGTGCTTATAGCAGAAATGAATGCAATGGCTTATCCATTTAGAAGTGGTTTGTTTTGAAACAGCATTTACTGCAGGGGCAGAGGGGATGGCCATCAGCAGTTCAGATGGTCTTCGAGGCTTAGCCCTGTCCAAGTAGAATCTAAGTGGTCAGTGCACATCCAAGGAATGCAGAATCCATTCCCCTTTGCTCTGTGGATTGGGAAAGAATGTTGGCAAATGAATGGACTGATTAAGAGCGACACTGGATACCACCTTAGGCATGAAGGATGGATTGGTCCCGAGTGACACCCTGTCAGTGTGAAAGAGGATGAAAAGCTCCACTGCGATAAGGGCCTGTAATTCAGATATCCTTCTAGCTGAAGTGACTGCTAAAAAGGAAGGCTGTTTTCCAAGAAAGAAATTTTAAGTCCGCAGTAGCAGCTGGCTCAAAAGGAGGTAGAGTGTTTCTCCAATACAAAGTTAAGGTACCAGGCAGGGATTGGAGCTCTCCTGGGTGGTCCCAAGTTTTCTGCCCCTGAGGTACTGCTTGAGCAGAGGATTAGAGAAAAGGGATGTTCTGTGCTATAATGAGCCGAAATGGCTGAAGTGTGGATTTTGATGGAGGAAAAAGACAGGCCCTTGTGAAGCATCTCAGTTAAGTATTGTAAAATCTTATGTAGACTGAGCGCTGCTGATGAGATTGGTTCCAGGCACAGAATCTTTTCCATTTGTCAGCATAAGATATTCTAGTACTAGGTCTCCTTGCCTCTAAGATGACATCCATCACAGGTTTGTTGAGGAATGAAAAGGGTGAATTTAAAGGATCAGCCAGGCTGCAAGGTTCAAAGTTGGAAGCTGAGGGTGCAGAAACTGGTTCTCCTGCTGGGACAGGAGGGAAGGGGGTTTGAGGCAGGTACCATGGAGGTAATTGCGACACTGCGCAGGAGGGGGTACCAGTTTTGGCGCAGCCAGTCTGGAGCAATCAAGATCATCCTTGGTTTGTCCTGTTTGACTTAGTAAAACTTTGGAGAGCAGAGAAAGCATGGGGAAGGTGTAGACTGATAGGTTTTTCCAGCTGAGGACAGAGCATCCACTTTCCAGGCTTGCTTGTGGGGAGTCCTTGTGCAAAACTTGTCCAAATGGTAGTTCTGGGGGGAGGCAAATAGATCTATGTCTGGGCTCCCCCATTCGCTTGTTGAAAATCAAGAAGTTATGTACTCACCATAACGTTCGATGTATGTAGTCCATCTCTCCTCACATTCTTATCCGTAGGTTCGGAGCAGAATATCTGCTCCGACTCGGCCAACTTTTCTAGCTCGAAGTCTTATTGGCTGGGCTAAGCAGGTATCCCATGGTGCACCGCTCCACATCCCCAGATCTAGTTTGCTGCATTAGTCATTCATGCCTCATGCATAAGCAACATCCAGATAAAAAGAATAAGCTAAGTAAAGGGAAGTCTGTAATAACACCCTAACCTCTAGATCCTCCAGGAAGGGGGAAAGGTGGGAGGATAAGTAAGAATGTGAGGCGAGATGGACTACATACAGCGAACGTTAGGGTGAGTACATAACTTCTTGATATTATGTAGTCCTATCTCGCCTACATTCTTACCCGTGGGACAGCGTCCCTAGCACCTACATCCTGAGTGGCTCATAGGAAGATGCTCCTGAGTACTGTGGAGCCAAAGGATGACCTGCCCCTGGAAACCATGTCGTTTGTAATGAGAAACAAATGTGTGAGGGGAAGCCCAAGTAGCTGCAGCACATATATCGTCCCAACAACCTGGCTTGATAAGCTGTGGATGCAGAAACAGCCCGGGTAGAATGAGCCTTGACCGGAAATGGCAGATCTTTCCCTCCTGCGTGGTAGACGAAGGAGACGCAAGTAGATATTCATCTGGAAATGGTGAGCTTAGAGACCGGGGACCCAATTTTATCGAAAAGGAGGCAAAAGGTCAGACTTCTGGATAACCTTTGTTCGGTGCAGGTAAATAATTGGTCAGACTTCCGGATATCCTTTGTTCAGTGCAGGCAGAAACATAACTGTGTGTACATCCAGTTGATGAAATTTAAATTCTGCCTTGTTCGAAAAATGAGGAAAGAATACAGGCAACTCAATGGCTTGATTAAGATTAGACACAGAAGCCACTTTAGAAAGAAAAGAAGGGTTCGGTCTAAGAGAGACTCTGTCCTTATGGAAGATTAAGTAAGGAGGTTTGATGGAAAGGGCCTGAATTTCTGAAACTCGCCTTGAAGTGATTGCTATTAAGAAGGCTGTTTTTCAGGTCAAGAATTTCAATTCACAGGTAGCTGCAGGCTCAAAAGGAGGGCTTGTAGAACAAAACTAAGATCCCAGGGCATAATAGGTTCGGAGACTGGAGGACGGAGTAACAGAGTACCCTTCAGGAAAGCCTTGCAGAATCTATGAGCCATGAGACTAGGCTCAATAGCCACATAGAAATTAGAGATCGCTGCTAATTGAACTTTGATGGTAGCTGATGTGGAACCCCGATGGAAAAGCATAAACAAAAACTCCAAGAATGAGGCAATTGGAGCTGTGTAAGGGTCAATTCCTTGGGTATGCGCCCAAACAGAAAACCTCTTCCATCTACTAGAATAAATCTTCCTAGTAGATGGTTTGAGAGAGGAAGACAAAATGTGAACCACTGCCGGTGAAAATTTATGAAGCCTAACTGGCGGAAGTGGAGCAGCCAGGCTGTCAACCGGAGGGTCATCAGAGGGTTGGAACTGTCCCAACATGTGTCAGTAAATCTGGTTGAGGGTCCACAATCCAAGGAGTGTCCACAATGTATGGTTGAAGAAAGGGGAACCAGACTTGACAAGGCCAGTGTGGAGCAATCAGAATCCTTCTGCTTTCCAAGGGTTGCGCTTTCTGTATCACCTTTGATAGCAAGAGAAACCGAGGGAAAGCATAAAGCAGACTGGAGGGACAATCGTGAACTAGAGCATCCCTGGGTGACTCCCCCTGTGGGGGAATCAGCGTGAAGTAGCTTCTGCATTTGGCATTGAGGGGGCTAGCAAAAAGGTCACAGCAAGGCTGACCCCATCTGCTGAAGATTCGTTCTGCAACTAGACTATTCAGGGATCACTCGTAAGGCATCAGAATGGCTCTGCTTAGCCTGTCCGCAATTACATTGGACTTCCCAAAGGCTTCTGGTGGCAACACACATTCCGTGGAAGTTACTGCCCATTGCCACACTTGCATGGCCTCTCTGCACAGGGGGTAAGACCTGGTTCCCCCTTGCTTGTTTAGATAACATACTACTGACATGTTGTCCGAGTGTATTGCAATTGTCCCTAGAGGTAGGAAACTCTGCAGTGCCTGCAACGCAAGTAGCACTACTCATCTCTAGGACATTGATGTGCATATGTATCTTGTGATCCTGCCACGTGCCTTGGACTGTCCTGCCAAGATAATGCCCCCCCACCCCATCTGGGAGGCGTCCGTGGTCACTTTGGCAACCAGGATGTGTGGAACGAAGGGCCTTCCCTCATCCAAACTGTTGGTGCAAAGCCAACTGAGATCTTGTTTGCACCTGTCCATGAGCAAAATGGGGTGGGAAAGAGGAAATTTTTGTAAAGACCATTGAACAAAGAGGAGCCATTGAAGTCTCATGTGCAATCCCGCTAGAGGGACCAACATAATCGTTGCTGCCATGGTCCCCAGGAGTTTGGGAACCCATCTTGCCTTTGCTTTCCTCAAGGGCATCAGGATGTGAATTTGTTGTTGTAGGGCTCTAATCTTTCCTGCGGTAAAAATGCTCGCATATGAATGGTGTCCAATTCTGCGGCTACAAAGGTGACACGCTGCAAGGGCAAGAAAGCAGATTTTTCCCAATTTAGCATTATGCCCAATTGTTGACAAAGTGATGGTAGCGTCCCTGGTTTGGACCAGTTGATGCCTGGTGGGGGCGGTAAGGAGCCAGTCATCCAGATACGGAAACACTTGGAATCCCCGATGTCTCAAGTGAGCAGTCACCACCGCCATACACTTGAACACCCTGGGGGCTGTGGTGAGACGAAAGGGCAGGGCTCGAAACTGTAAATGACTGGCTCCCAGCCGGACGCGTAGATGACTTCTGGATGCCCTATTTTGATATGGTAGTAAGCATCCTTGAGGTCGATGGAGCACATCCATACCTCCTCTCCCAACAATGGGAGAATCGATTGTAGTGTGACCATACGGAACTTGGATTTCTGTACATAGTTGTTCAGTTGGCTGAGATCTAATATGGGTCTCAGGTCCCCTGTTCTTTTCGGCACCAAAAAGAATCTTGCGCAAGTCCCTAATCCGATTTGGTCGGAGGGGACACGCTGGATGGCTCCTTTTCTTAGCAGCTTTGAAACCTGAGGCTGCTTGATCCCTTTGACTGGGTGGAACGTCCAGGATTTTTCTGATTAAAGGGGGATCTGATGTTAACGGGATGAGAGCCTCCAGAAATTATTCGCAATACCCATCGGTCCTGGGTGATGCTTTCCCAGGCTGCCGGATATAACTAAAGTCGACCCCCGACTGGCTCTGGATAAGCAGTCAGGAACTACCTCAGGAACGAGAGTAGAGGGAGCCGTGAAAGGAATCGCGGTCTCCCGAACTGCGGGGGCCCCCCTCTGCCTCTAGGGCGGCGTCTTCCTGAATAACTTCCTCCTCCTCTGCCTCTAGAGGGGGACTCCATGTGCGGCAGGGAAAAACCTCAGATTTCTTGAACCACATCTTCCCACCCCACTGGGCCATGGGATAAGGCCTAGAAGGGAGAGAAAAACAGACCCCTACAGCAGACAGGGTCTTTCCCTCTTGCTTGCACCTGGTGAGGGGGTCTTTCACTTTGGAAAAGAACAAGGAAGAACCATCGAAGGGGGTGTCTGTGAAGGAAGACTAAGGCCTCCGAGAAATGACAGGCGCAGCCAGGCTTGCAGTCTAAAGGTGATCCCTGAGCTAGCTGCCCTACTTGCTTCCTCGGCTGCATACGAAATGAGCCGCATGGAGGAGTTGACAATGGAAATGAGGGTAGACACCTGGGCGTTAACTGTCTGAGCCAGTGCCTCAGGACTCTCCTAGCTCCTTGAGGAGATTTCTCTGGAGCAGAGAAAAATGAGATGGATAGTTCAGCGACCGTAAGGTAAAGGTAATTGATGAGAGGGTACGCTTCCCGTACCAGTCCATAGTCCTAGACTCCTTGTTAGGAGGATGGACCAAGGAAGAGGTCTCTGCTACCTCCTGAGTGGCCGCCGCCACCACGGCACCTACAGAGACTCCTCCTTTGGATAGAAAATCCTTACCCTGGGGAGTGGAAAGAAACTTGTTGGGACGCCTGGGTACAGGCTCCAGAGTCAGGGTTTTCCCACACCCTTTGACAGATCAAATCTAGGAGCTCGTCAAAGGGTGGAGACACCCAAGAGGCAGAAGGCTGAGCACCAAAGGCCTTAAGGAATACAGACTCCTCGGAAGGAGCTATGGACGGCTAGTCACCTCTGTTTCAGTATCTCCAAGATATCCGAGAAGGAAAAAAAAAAAGAGAGAGGATGACTTTGCGACCCCTCAGATTCCTCGAGGTCAGTATCAGAAGTGAGGGACTCGTCCTGGGAGTCTATGTGCTTCCTCTTGCACGTTTTCTTTCTAGGAGGCTCCTCGGGCACGAACTCTGAAGGGACCTCAGAAAGTTGGGGACCACTCGTGGGGATATCCCTAGGGCCTGGTGCTCTGCTGTCCATGGATAGGTGGTGATCAGAGGCTCTCACCTGAGTGGTGGGGGACAGAGTGACCGATCCACCTGATGTAGCTATCTGGCCAGCGCAGTCCGCATAGCCTCAAAGGAACCCCCCCCCTCGAGTCAGAGGACCAGCCAGCCTCAGAGACCATGATAGGAGTCGGAATCTCCCGAGCCGAGGCACCGAGAGGGAGAGACTGAACAGAAACATGTCCTAAAAGGTATCCCCCTCAGGCCCGACTGAAGAATCCTGAGTCCCGAACCCAGAGGACGGCTCCGACTGAGTCTGAGCCAGTCAGTACTGATGGAGCCGGAGGGCCCATCGGAACTGGCCTAGGAACATCACACGGCACGGAACACTCCGGCTCCGAAGACAGATGCGCTTGCAGGAGGAATGATCGAAGTTGGGACGGGCTCCAGAGCAGACTGGGCTGGAACCAAAAACAATTTAGCCAAAACCGGCGACTGGAGGAGCATCTGGACCACCCTATCAACATCCATATCCGAAAGGGTCCTGGAGGATGCGGAGGACAGGGAGGGAGATTGAGATCTCCTCTCAGGAGAGACTGGTTTGAGACTAGGCGATCGGCTCCGAAGAGGTTCCAAGTTAACTGGAGCCGACGTTGGTTCCATCAACACTGATACCTCCTGCGGCCCCGAGGACAGTGGAGTCAAGGAAGTCTATGCAATTTTTAAAACTTTCTCCGGAGGCTCCGATGAAGCTGACTGAGCCGGAGATCTTTTCTTAGACTTGGATAACTTCGCTTTACCACTGGGAGAAGAATCCAAATCCTCTTCGAAAGAGGGTTTCAACAGTCCCTTTAGGATCAGCTTATTCTTTCTCTTGGAGCACTCTGGGACTGAAAGAGTGACAAAAACTGCAGGACTCCTGCAAATGAATGGCTCCCGTGCAATAGACAAACAGAATGTCCATCGGTGATTGACATTTTGTACCCACATTTAGAGCGCGTTTTGAAACCCAAAGGTTTTTGCTCTTTGGACTCCTTAGACATTTTCTCAACAAATGCCACTACTTAAAGCAGAAAACTGACCAGAAGTCACAAATACTCCACACAAAAACGCGGGAACCAGATATACGAAAACTGTATACGCACACAGGGCACACAGACCAAAGATGCCAGAAACCTCTAATTTAAACGGTTAACAAGGGGAACAACCAATCCTCTAATTTAAACGGTTAGGCAACGGAGGACGAAGGACTAGGTCCTCCAACTAAAACTGGCCTAGCCCGAGGCAACAGTTAACGGGATACTTAGAACAAACACACTAGCAACTTCAACAAAAATACAATAGCTATGAAAATAGCTTTTGGTTTATGAGGAAAAAAATTCTCAATACAAGAAAAAAAGGTACTACGCCAAAGCGAGACCACGTCCGAGCTACACGAGCAGCAAACAAGATCTGGGAATGTGGAGCAGTGCACCATGGGATACCTGCTTAGTCCAGCCAATAATAGACTTTGAGCTAGAAAAGTTGGCTGAGTCGGAGCCAAGCCCACGGGTACGAATGTAGGTGAGATAGGACTACATACCATCCTTGGTTCCAGTTTCCACTAGTGTGGGTCCAAGAGATTTCTGTTTAGTCTGTCTGCCAGTGTATTAATTTTCCTGGCAGGAATTGCTCTTGTAGGTGCACTTGGTAACTCAAGGCTGTG
Source organism: Protopterus annectens (assembly GCF_019279795.1). NCBI lineage: Eukaryota > Metazoa > Chordata > Ceratodontiformes > Protopteridae > Protopterus > Protopterus annectens. Next base: position 457,988,516 of record NC_056739.1, read on the forward strand.
TTCCACAATGCCATGGCTAGTCTGCAGAGGGGGTAGGAATGTGTACCCCCCCCTGCTTGTTTATGTACCACATAACCATGACATTCAGTCTATCATTAGTTGTCCAGGAAGAATGTAGGCCTTGAAGGCTGTCAGAGCATTCTGTACAGTTAACATTTCTTTTTGATTGATACGTAGGTGCATTTGACTTTGGTTCCATTTGCCCTGAATGCACATCCCTGCCAGGTGAGCCCCCCCCATATGCATAGTCTGAAGCTTGTTAGGGTTTGGGCGGCAGGGGGTAGTGTAAATGGTAGTCCCTTGTTTTGGTGAAAGACCTCTGCCCACCAGAGGAACTCAAGGCATAGGCAAGGTATGACAGAATTATTGTTTCCAGACTGAGAATGTTTACTCAATAGGCTTTTTAGATACCACTGTAGTTTCCTCATATGCAGTCTTGCATTTGGAATTAGAAGAATGCAGGAGGCCATGAATCCAAGGCTTGCAGTATTTGTCTTGCAGATAGCAGGGTTTGTGGCCACTTGTTTGAAATAGGTTACCAAATGAATTTGCTTTTCTGGCGTAAGGTAAGCCATCTGGGGAGTTTTATTCAAGCTTGCTCCCAGGAATGTAATTTGTTGACAGTGTACCAATTGTGATTTCTTTTTGTTTATGGTGTACCCCTGAAAAGTTAGAACCCCTTTTACAAATGCCAGATTTAAAAGTATGCCCCGGCTTTCTGCCTGAATTAGAACAATCGTCCAAGTATGGGTATATTTGAATACTTCTTTGCCTGCAAAAAGCAGCAACTGGAGCCAGGCACTTTGTGAATACCCTGGGTGCAGTAGACCAGCCAAAGGGCAGTGCAGGAACTGAAAATGCGTGCAGCCTGCTTTGAGGCGTAGGTATCTTCTGCAAGATTTCCTGATTGGGATGTGCAGGTATGCCTCCTAAATCTAGTGTTGCCAACCAGGTGTCTCTGCCTAGCATGGGAAGTAACTGATGAGGAGTCAGCATCTTGAATCTTGGTCTCTCCAGAAAGGTGTTTAGGGTAAACAGGTCCAGGATTGGACGGCATGATTTGACTTTTCTGGGTACCAAAAAAAGTGTGGAGTAGAAACCTTGTCCCTTTTCCTCTTCTGGTACCAGCTGAGTAGCCCCCATGCTTAAGAGGGAAAGTACTTGTTTTTGAGCCTCTGCCCACTGATTTGGGGGCAGGTCTGGCCACCCATTTGGTGCTGGCAACATATGGAAATGAAATCAGTATCCCTGGGACACTATTTAAAACCCATTTGTCCTGGGTTATGAGTTCCCAGTTCTTTGCATGAAGAGCAATCTTTCCCCCCAAAGGGGCAGTCAAAAGACAAGTGCTTGGTACTTTTTAAAGGAAGTCATTGAGACAGTTTACCATGGGGGGGGGTCGTGTTATTTCCAGATTTGGAAGAGGAGGCCTCCCACTCTTTGGTTCAGAGTCCCCTGGGACTGAAACCTCGAGTTTTTGCTGTGCCTGGGTTTGGCCTGAGAAGACCTGGAAGGGACCGGAAAGGACCAATTCTTAGTAGGCCAGTGCCTACTAAATCTAGGAGGTTGCACTTGTAAAACATCTTTAACAGTTTGCATAGACTTCATCTTCCATCTTTTTAAGAACTTCAGACTTGCTGCCAAACAGGCGGTCCTGATTTAAAGGAGCATCCAACAATTTAGCTTTAACATGATCAGGCAAAGACTGTTCCTTAAGCCAAGCATGCCTTCTAAGCGCAGACCGAGTAACAGCAGCCCTGCAAGAGGCCTCTAAAGAATCAAAACCACACTGCAAAGTATGTTTTCCAACTTGTTCAGCAGAATGAATTAAGTCCTGTAAATCTTTATTTTCGACACGGTCAGGAATCATTTTCTGTTTAAGCAATCCAATAAAATGTTGCTGATATTTTAACATATGAAATTGGCAGTTTAAAGCTCTGATTGCCAAGGTTGCAGATGTATAAACCTTTTTACCCCATCTATCCAGCGCCCTGGAGTCTATCAGAAGGGGTAGGGTTTTTAGCAGTAGAAGCCTTAATGCCCTTGGGCCCCTGACAAATAGTCTATCTGCAACAGGATTTTTGAAAAGGAACTTGTGACTCAGGAACCCTGTAGTATCGGTCAGGTTTAATAAGAGCAGGAGGCAGGGAATCAGGGATCAAACTGGATTCAGAGAAAACATCAACCATGTCTAGTACAGGAGGTATAGCCAAAGGCCTATGCTGAGGTAGAAGGAAATCTCCAAGCCTCTTTTTTGAATCAAAATTCCTGGCTTTCCCAGTGAAAATGCTCCCTTAAAGTATGTAAAGTTTCCCCAAAAGAAAAATCTTCAGGAGAGGAAGCAGACGGAATGGTATCCTCTGCATCAGATTCCTCATAAGTAGGTATGGACAAATCCAGGCTATCAGAAGAGTCCGAAGAAACAATCCTGATCGGAAGATTCATAATCAAGCTCAGTCCTAGGCCTCTTAGAGAGGGGGGGGGGTTGACTACCCCCGATTAGTGTTACTAGATCTTCAGCCATTTTTATCATTTGTTTTTTAGGCAAAGGGGCCAGAGTATGTGGCCTGGGCATCGATTTTGCAGGTAGCCCTCAGTTGGCCTGATTAACTGAGTCTTGGGTCCTGCGTCGGTTGTCCCTTCTTCCATGACGTCAGGTCGTCAGGGCTAGGAAACATACAGCCGATGCAATTACATCAGTTTTAACATGCAGCTGATGCAATTACATCAGTTGTTCTTGCCCTGGATGTCAGGTGCCCCCCCCTAATGGGGAGCAATTAAATAAATAGTACAATGATATACTCCCAACAAAAAAGCATTTCACCAAAAAGGCTTTTAAGCATAGTAAAGGAAAGTAGAGGTATAGCCAAAAGTAGTTAGGGGGCTGGAGGGAGGGTAACCAGGACTGCAACAGTGAATACACTAATATCTACATTTATGGTAAGTGTACATAACTGTACTACGTTCTTAGTGTTTCAATGTTGCAGTCATCACATTTGGGTGGATTCACAAAGCTAAGGGTGGAAGTTAATGAGCATTAGGGCCAGCTATTAAGCCCTGCAAGACTGCAGTGGCAAATCCAGCTCTGGATTTAGAAAAGCTAGGCATGTGGTAATGTTTAGTGGAGGTATGTACAGAGCTCCAGGTAGCCGCTTCTAGGATGTCCCTGGTAGGGACTCCTCGTGAGAAAAGCCGCAGCAGAGAGATGCAGCCCTGGTGGAATGTGATCTTATCCCCTGTGGGGTAGATTTTCCATGGTGCTTATAGCAGAAATTAATGCATTGAGCTATCCATTTGGAAATGGTTTTCTTTGAAATAGCCTTCCTCTCTTCCCCTGCAGCAAAGTCAACTAGCAGCTGTTCAGATTTTGAGGCGCTTAGTCCTATCCTAATAAAATCTAAGTTGTCTGTGCACGTCCAAAGTGTGCAGCATTCATTCCCCTTTGTTTTGTGGATTAGGGAAAAAAGTAGGCAAATTAATGGACTGATTTAGGGCCACACTAGACACCACCTTGGGCATAAAAGGATTAGTCCTGAGGGAAACCCTGTCTGCATGGAAGATAATGAAGGGTTCCACTGCCATGAGGGCCTGTAATTCAGACACTCTTCTTGCTGAAGTGATGTCTGGAAGGAAAGCCGTTTTCCAATAAAGGAATTTCAACTCTGCTGTTGCAGCTGGCTCAAAGGGGGGGGGGTGTTGAGCTTTTTCAATACAAAGTTAAGGTCCCAGTCTGGATTGGGAGCTCTCCTGGGGGGGGGGGGGGTCTTAAATTTTAGGGCCCTCTAAGGAATTGTTTTAGCAAGGGGTGAGAGAAGAGGCGTGGGCTCAGTATTACAATGTGCTGAAATGGCAGAGGCATGCATTTTAATTGACGAGGATAGGCCCTTGTGGAGCATTTCTAAGTACTGTAGAATAAGAGGTAAGCTAAGGCACTGTTGTGCCCATCCCCTGAGCCTGGCTCCACGAACAGTATCTTTTCCACCTTTCAGCATAGGATTTTCTAGTACTAGGCCTCCTTGCCTCCAGAATGACATCCAGCACCTGCTTACTGAAGGAATGCTAGAGGAGAGCTCAAGGAATTAGCCAGGCTGCAAGGTTCAGGGTTTGAAGTTGAGGGTGGAGAATCTGACCCGCCTGCTGGGACAGCAGGGAAGGGGTCTGAGGCAGGTGCCATGGTTGCAGCAGTGTCGCACTGGGCAAAAGGGGGTACACCAGTGCCGGCGTGGCCAGTCTGGTGCAATCAGTATTGTCCTTTGCTTTTCATGTTTGATCTTTAGTAGAACCTTCGAGGAGAAGCAAAGGGGGAAGACAAACTAAAAGGCTTTCCCCAAGTGAAGGACAGGGCATCCACTTTCCAAGTTTGACTGTGGGGAGTTCTTGTGCAGAATTTGTTTAACTAGTAGTTCTGAGGGGAGGCAAACAGGTCTGCCTCTGGAGTCCATTTGTTCCAAGAGGTTGAATATTTTGGGTTCTAGTTTCCATTCGTGCAGGTCCATGAGATTTCTGCTCAAGTCGTCTGCCAGTGACTTTAGTTTGCCTGGCAGGAATTCATCTTGCAGGTGTACTTAGCAGCTCAAGGCTGTGTTCCACAGAGTCATGGCTAGTCTGCAGAAAGGGCACGAGTGGGTTCTCCCCTGCTTGTTTATGAACCACATAACTGTGGTGTTCTGTCCTTACAAACAGTTGTCCTGGAAGAATATGGTTTTTGAAGGCTGTCAGAGCATTCTGTACAGCTAACATTTCTTTTTGATTGATATGCAGGTGCATCTGTCTCTGGTTTCTTTTCCCCTGAATGCACTGCCCTGCCATGTGAGCCCCCATGCATAGTCTGGGTTTAGGCGGCAGGAGGTAGAGTGAAAGGAAGCCCCTTGGTGGGGTAGCAGGCCTCTGCGCAAAGGAACTCTGTCTTCATACAAGAAACTATAGAAATCATTATTTCCATGTCCTGAGAATGTTGATACCATTGTAGTTTCCTGATGTGCAGTCTTGCATATGGAATTAGTAGAATGCAAGAGGACATGAACCCTAGGGCTTGCAGCATTTTTCCTCGCAGATAACTGGGGTTTTGTGGCCAACAGTTTGAAGTAGGTTGTCAAATAAACTTGTTTCTCTGGAGTGAGGAATGCCATCTGGGAAGTTGTGTTCAAGCTTGCTCCATGGAATACAATCTGTTGGCAGGGTACAAGGCAAGATTTCTTTTCGTTGATGGTGTACCCCAGTGAGGTTACAAATTTTACGAATGCCAGGTGTTGTAATAGCAAGTCCTGGCTTTCTGCCTGAATCAGACAATCATCCAAGTATGGGTAAATTTGAATCTATCTGCCGGCAAAATGCACTGGCTGGAGCTAGACACTGAATACCCTGGGCGCAAAGGGAAGTGCAGAGTACTGACAGTGCATGAAGCCTGCCCTGAAGCATAGGAATTTCCTGCAAGATTCCTTTAATGGGATGTGCAGATAAGCTTCCTTTACGTCTAGGGTTGCCAGCCAGGCATCCTTGGCTAACATAGGAAGAAGCATTTTGAATTTTGGAATTACCAGAAAGGTGTTGAGAATAGAGAGGGCCAGGATAGGACGCCAGGAGTTCTTTTCTGGGTACCAGAAAAAGTCTAATAAAAACCTAGTCCCCTTTTTCTGCTGGGACAGGTTGAATAGCCCTGATACTGAGAAGAGAGAACCTGCTGTTGGGCCTTTGCCCACTGATTTGATGACACTGTGCCAGTTTCCTGTAATGTTCCTTTCTTTGGGATACTGCTTCAATGTTCAGCGGGAGATACCACAGCAGACCTCCATCAAGTTCGGGACTTCTGCTTTAAATATCCCTCTAGTGACTTGGTCCAATGAAAAAATGTGCAGGCAACATCAAAACCCCCCAAAAAAAGCCAATCCAAAAAAATCAGACTTCCAAAGCTGACTTTTTATTTTTTCTAAAAAAACAAAGATAAGCGCTTTTGTCCCATAGAGAGACTTCAGACTTGGTCCAATGCTTAAAGATTCAGGCATTGAAAAACTGGTAACAGTGCTCCAGACTGAAGACAGTGTGGAAGTACCTAGGAGAATTTGCTACAATTTTCTCCTATGTACACAAAAATCTCGAAAGAGAACAGAAGTATTTCCAACAGGGTACTCAAAGCCTATGCTTTACAGACAATCTGAATTACTAAACTTGCCTAAGATATGTGTTCATCTAGCTTCAGTGGCAAGACCTGAAAATGGCACTGGCTGACTACCCTTCTACAACTACCATCCTTACTTAGAAAGAGGCAGGCCTTGGGCTTCTGCAGACATGAAAATCTGAGTCACTACTGCAATAGTGTACTATGAAGACTAGTAATTCAGTTCAAAGCTCAAACCCCATTCAACAGCAGAGTGGACAAGATAATTTTGCTTTTACTGTGCAACTCCAGAAAAATTTTATGTGATGAAAACACATGTTCAAAGATCCAGAAACTGCAATTAAACAGGGAAGCAAGAAATACTGAATACAAGTTAAGAAATTAATGGATACTCAAAGCTCTACCTTGTAGCCAATCTGAAGATGAAGATCACTAGGTTTAGGGTGGAATCTTAGATCAATCCGATCTCCATTGTCACGGATGATGTACTTGGCACCAGGATACTGACTGTTACCACGACGCACCAGCTCCTGCAACCTAAGAGGAAAAACACCAAAAGCACAAATAAAGCTACAATCCACAAGACTTAAGCAACAAATGTAAAATGTAACAAGGTAATTTTGGGAACTATGCAAAAGGGCTACAAAACTACCTTGCAGATCTCACTCAGTGAAAACTGTTTGCAGACAATCAAGTTCCACGAGTCCCCCCCCCCCCCAAACACACACTCGCATTGACAGTACCATCAAGGCAACCAAGCACCTCATGAACATAACATGACAAAGGGGTTGAATATAAAACTTCCAGCAAACCTTTGAAACATGTAATTATTATTTCACTACACTTTTTCTTCTCCAATTAACAAGCAAATGACAGAAAGTCCAACTTGCTTAAAACTAACTTTCTAGTGACAGATGCGGCAGACTACGTGTGTAAGCGCCACCCACATTATTGCGCAAAGCGGCAATCTGTAGTTAACATTTAATGTGCACAGCTTTTGTACTCAAAGTCATTAATGTCGAGTCGTCACAAGGTTAGTCAAACTACTAAGATTTCTAACTTGCACAAGAGGCAAAAATCAAAATATCTTCAAGCCAAGAATCCTGCACAAAAGTTATCTGAAAAAAAAAAAAAGTCACCAAGCGCATCAAGCAGATGCAGTTTCAGTCTAATGTCCAGCTTTTATAAAACTCCTGGGAACATTCAGCACTCCCAAAATGTCGATCTGCAGAGCTTACAAGGCTTCAGGAAAGTGGTCTGAAAAAAAAAAAAAAAAAAAAAAAAAAAAAAAAGTCATGTATTCACCATAACATTCCATGTTGGTAGTCCATCTCACCTTTCATTTTTACATATGGGTTCGGAGGCAATCCTCGACTTAGACTCTGCCGATTTATATGCTCGAAGACTTCTGGTTGGCTAGTGGCTAAGCAGGTATCCCACGGTGCACCAGTACAACCCCAGATCTTGTTTGCTGCTAGCTAGAAACAGAAAAACCCCTAACCAACAAACCAATACTAAAGGGTCACCAACCAAGACAATCAAATTATTACCTCCAGATCTTCCAGGATGGGGGCAGGTTGGTAAAAATGAAGGGCGAGATGGACTGCCAACATGGAACGTTATGGTGAGTACATAACCTCATTATATTAGGTAGTCCAATCTCACCTTCATTTTTACATATGGGACAGCATCCCTAGCGCCTTACTCTTGGGTGGCTCATTGGAAAATACTTCTGAGCACCGTGGAGCCAAAGGATGCTCTACCCCTGGATACCAAATCCAACTTATAATGTGTAATAAAGGTGTGAGGGGTAGCCCACGTAGCTGCTGCACAAACATGATCAAGTGGTACCCTGGCTTGAAAAGGCTGCAGAGGTACAGAGACCTGGTAGAATGAGCCTTGATCCTGTGGGGTAAATGTCTGCCCTCCGAATTGTAAATGAAGGTTATGCAACTAGAAATCCAATTAGACAATGTCACCTTAGAAACTGGCAAGCCCAATCTGGAGTCGGAAAAAGAAATAACTGGTCTGACTTCCGAAATTCTTTGGTCCACTGCAAATAAAAACATAGCTGTCTATGAACGTCCAGCTGGTGGAAACTATATTCAGCTGCATTACAGTGACTGGGAAAGAAAACTGGAAGCTCAATGGACGGATTTAAAGGTGGCATTAGAACAAACTATAGGAACAAACTAAGGATTGGTATGTAAAGATACCCTGTCTTTATGAAAGATTAAAGGTGGCTTAATAGACAGGGCTTGTAGCTCAGATACACGTCTAGCTGACATAATGGCTACTAAAAACACAATCTTCCAAGACAAATATTTTAAAGAATATGAGTGACAAGGTTCAAAGGGAGGGGATGTCAACTTGGACAACGCAAAATTTAAGTCCCAAGAAGCCACAAGTTCTTGTAATGGTGGTCTCAGTAAAGTGGCCCCTCTCAAGAAAGTCTTGCATAGCTTATGAGACATAAGGTTGGCATTCGGGGACCCTAAATAAAAAATGAGAGATTGCCGCCAACTGTACTTTGATGGTGGCCGCAGCAGATCCCTGCTGAAAAATCTCCGAAAAATTCCAGAATCACAGGAATAGGAGCGGTGTAAGGATCCACGTTCATTTTCTGTGCCGAAATAGAAAACCTTTTCCATTTACTGTCATACAGCCTTTCTGGTTGAGGGTTTATGCGAGGATAAGGGAATATGCGACTGAGGAAGAAACATGAAGCCTGACTAGAGAAGGAACTGGAGCAGCCATGCTGTCAATTTGAGGGTGTGGAGAAGTAGCAAACCCAACATGTGGGTCAATAGATCTGGAACTGGGTCCAGAATCCAAGGATCGTCCAGGAGAAGAGGCTCGAGGAAGGGGAACCAGACTTGACTAGGCCAGTAAGGAGCAATGAGGATCAACTTGCTTCCCAGCCAATTGGCTTTCTGAATCACTTTGGGGATAAGAGGGAATGGAGGAAAGGCATACACAAGTCCCGTGGGCCAATCGTGGACCAGAGCGTCTCTGGGTGTTTCCCCGGAGGGTTAATCCGGGAAAAATAGCTGCTGCACTTGGCACTGACTGGGCTGGCAAAAAGATCACAGCAAGGCTGTCCCCATCTCCGGAAAATCTGTTCCACTATTTCCAATTTCAGAGACCACTCGTGAGGCAGTAAGATTGCCCGGCTTAGCTTGTTTGTTTTCACGTTGGTTGTCCCCAGAATGTGCGTTGCCACCAGAAAGTGCTGGGAAGAAATTGCCCATTCCCAAACTCGTATGGCCTCTCGAAAGAGTGGCTAAGATCTGTACCGCCATGTTTGTTGATGCACCACACAACCGACATGTCCGACTGTATTGCAATCGTCCCTGGAGGAGGAAGAAGATCCTGAAGTACTTGCAACGCCATTAGTGCCGCCCTCATCTCCAGAACACTGACATGCAGATGAGCCTCGTGTTCGTGCCATGTGCTGTGGACAGTCTTAATGCCCCCCCCCCACCCGACCTGGGAGGCATCCATGGTCACAGTGGCAACGGGTTGGGCAGGAAGAAAGCGAGCTCCCCTGAACAAGTGGTTGGGGGCTATCCACGAATGAAGGTCCTTTTTGCATTTTTCCGTCAGAAAGATAGGGTGACTCAGTGGTAGATATTGGAATGATCACTGGGAAGACAGGAGCCATTGGAGGATTCTCATGTGCAACCTGGCTAAAAGGTATTAACAGAATGGTTGAGGCCATCGTACAGAAGTTGTAGAACCCATTTTGCTTTGACTTTCCGAAGTTGAAGACGCTGAACTTGTGAGATGAGGTTTTGTGCTCTTTTTGGTGGGAGATGAAATGTCATTCACTGTGTCTACCTCTGCGCCTATAAAAATCAGATTGCGAAGGCAGTAATGCAGATTTTTCCCAGTTTATGGAAATCCATAGTTTAGCACAAAGTTGAATGGTGGCATCCCTGTTTTGGATGAGTAGATGCCTGGTGGGGGCGGTCAGGAGCCAGTTGTCCAAATACAGAAACACCTGGAATCCCCGACGTCTCAAGTGAGCTGTCATTACTGCCATGCATTTGGTCAACACCCTGGAGGCTGTGGTGAGACCAAAGGGCAGAACACGAAACGGATAATGACTGGCTCCAAGCCAGAAGCGCAGATATTGATACCTTGTCCATTTTTATATAGTAGTAGGCGTCTTGGAGATCCAGAGAGCACATCCAATAGTCTTTCCCTAACAACGGGAGTATGTGACCATCTGAAACTTGTCCTTCACGAATTTGTTTAATCTGCTGAGATCCAAAATTGGCCTCCAGTCTCCAGTTCGTTTTGGGAATAAAAAGAACCTGGAGTAAGTTCCGGATCCTGTCTGATCTGCTGGGACGGGCTGGATGACTAAGGGCAACTTATCTCCACAGTTGCCTGATCCCTGTGATTGGGTGGAACATCTGGGATCTTTTTGGGAACAAACGGTGTAAGGGAAAAGGGTAGGATAAAGCCTCTGGTAACAACTCTTTGTACCCATTGGTCTTGGGTGATATTTAGCCAGGCTTCTGAATACACAGATGCGAACCATGACTGGCCCCTGAGAGACACAGTTGGGCCCCACATCAGGAGCACTAAGGCTGCCCTCGAATGGAATCATGGCCTTGCTGGTATTGCGGACCGCCTCTGCCTCTAGGGTGATGTCTACCATTTCCGCCACCTCTGAAGGAGAATTAACTGTGTGCATCCAGAAAGACCCCCCTGGGACTTTTTGAACCACATTTTACCTCCTCTGACCTTTGGGGCATGGTCGAGAGGGAATGGTAAAACGGACTCCGACAGCAGAGAGCCTGTCCTTCCTGCTCACCCCGAATGAGTGTTTCTTTCACCTTGGAACCAAAGAGAAATAATCAAATGGGGCGTTGATGAAGGTGGACTTTAACGGTTCTGCAAAATTACACAGGTGCATCCAGGAGTGGCGCCTAAGGGCAACTCCTGAACCCGCTGCTCTGTTCGCTCCACCAGCCGCATGGGAGATAAGCCGCATGGAGGAGTTAACTACAGAATTTAGGGTGGACAACTGAGCAGATATCCTTTCAGGGACTCCCTCAGGACAGGCACCCTGTATGGAATCTCCTAACTCCTTGAGGAGAGCCCTCTGCAACCTCGTGAAGTGCGCAAGACAGTTCAGAGATAGAGGTGTAAATGCCGCTGAACTAAATACACACTTCCCAAATCTGTCCATCTGTAGAGACTCCTTGTTTGGTGGATGAACAGAGGAAGAAGTCTCCGCCAACTCCTTCGTGGCCACCGCCACCACCATGGCATCTATGGGAACGCCCTTAGACAAGAACGCTTTTCCAGGAGGGGCAGAAAAAAGTACAGTTTTGTACCTACCATAAATGTAGATGTTAGAGTGTTCACACTGCTGCTGCAGTCACCACACTTGGGTTATCCTGCCGTCAGGCGGTCCCGCAGTCGGCCAGAGTTCCAAAGTCTTGGTCTGGCGTCAGTTGCCGTCGCTTCTTCCCTGACGTCAGTGCGCCAGAGGTATACAATATGCATCAGACGCAATTTTCTTCAGTTTTTCTTGCCCCAGATGTCAGGTGCCCCCAAGTGGGTAGGCAATACATATTGCTAATCAAGAATATACATATAAAATAAAAACAATACCTTCAGTTACCAGCAAATACACCCCAAAGGTTGTATAGGGTAGAAGGGTATAGATAAGTCTAGCTAGATCAGAGGGGATGGAGGAAGGGTAACATGGACTGCAGCAGTGTGAACACTATCTACATTTATGGTAGGTACAAAACTGCACTATGTTCGTGTTACACTGCTGCAGTCATCACACTTGGGTTGAATCACAAAGCTAAGTTTGGGTGGCTGGTCTATAAAGAGTAAGGATTGGCTAAGAGGCCCTACAGAACTGCAGTGGCAAAGCCAGCTCTGGTTTTTAGAGTATAGAGGTAAGTGATCGTGTGTGGTGAAGGTGTGCACTGAACTCCAAGTTGCAGCCTCCAAAATATCCTTGGCTGGTAGCCCCCTGAGGAGGGCTGTTTATGTAGCTGTAGCCCTGGTGGAATGGGACCCAATGGTAGCAGGCACCGGTTTCCCCATATGTGTAGCAGAAACGTATACAATGTCCCATCCATTTTGAAATGGTCTGTTTTGAGACTGCTTTTCCTTGTGATCCTGCAGCATAGGATACAAAGAGCTGGTCAGATTTTCTGAAAGCCTTAGTTTTATCCAAGTAGTAGCGTAATTGCCTGTGAATGTCCAAAGAGTGCAGGAGCCTTTCTCCTTTGTTCTGGGGGTTTGGGAAAAAGGTGGGCAAATGAACGGTTTGGTTTAGGGCGACACTGGATACCACTTTTGGCATAAAGGAAGGGTTAAGTTCATAGAGCGACTCTGTCTTGATGAAAAATGAGGAAAGGCTGTACTGCCATTAGGGCCTGTAGCTCAGACTCTTCGAGCTGAAGTTATTGTTAGCAGTAGGGCAGTTTTCCAAGACAGAAAAGAACAGTTTTGTACCTACCATAAATGTAGATGTCCGATAGGTATGCATCTGTAGTCATCACATATGGGTCTGTCCTGCCTCAGGCAGCCCTTCGGTCGGCCGGATTCCAAAGTCTGGGTCCGGCATCTGCTGATGTCCCCCTTTCCCCGACGTCAGAGCGCCTGGGGTATAAAAGCGTCAGCCGACGCCATCTTCCTCAGTGTTTCTTGCCCCAGATGCCAGGTGCCCTCAAAGGAAGGCTAAATTTGGAGAAATGCAATAAACTCCAAACATGCACAGAAATATATATATATATATATATAACTACCAAAGAGGGGAAGGAGGGAGGGTAAACCTGACTGCAGATGCATACCTATCGGACATCTACATTTATGGTAGGTACAAAACTGTACTATGTCCTTCAAGGATGCATCTGCAGTCATCACATATGGGTAAAATACCATAGCCAATCTGGGGGTGGAGGATCTATGAAAAGGATGGTGTAGCTAAAATGCCCTGCAGGACTGCCGTAGCAAAGCCTGCTCTGGATCTGGAATATAAAGGTAAATTGTAATGCTTGGAAAATGTATGCACGCAGCTCCATGTAGCAGCTTCTAAAAAGTCCTTGGTAGCCACCCCTCTTAAGAAGGCTGTGGCTCTTGTGGAATGAGGTCTAATGTTAGCTGGCACACTTTCCATGAAAGGAATAGCAAAAACAAATGCAATTCCCTATCCATTTTGAAATTGGATGTTTGGAAATTGCTTTTCCTTGTGTACCAGCAGCATATGCTACCAACAGCTGGTCAGTTTTTCTGTAGGTTCCAGTTCTGTCCAAGTAGTAGCGCAACTGTCTGTGTATGTCCAGGGTGTGCAGAAGTTTCTCCCCTTTGTTTTGTGGATTTGGAAAGAAGGTAGGCAGGTGAATAGCTTGGTTTAATGAGACCCTGGATACCACCTTTGGCATAAATGAAGGATTGGTTCTCAATGAAACTCTGTCCTGATGAAAAAGAAATGGCTGTACTGCCGAGTGCCTGTAAATCGGATACTCTTCTTGCTGAGGTTATGGCCAGAAGGAAGGCGGTCTTCCAAGACAGGAACTGTAGTTCTGCAGATGCTGCTGGTTCAAAGGGAGGCAGAGTTAGTTTTTCCAACACGAAGTTAAGGTCCCAAGTAGGCACTAGAGTTTTCCTTGGAGGATTGAAGTTTTTAATTCCTCTTAGAAACTGTCTTAGGAGAGGATGAGAAAAGACAGGTGGATCAGTATTGTACTCTGCTGAAATTGCTGAAGCATGAATTTTAATTCAAGAGTAAGACAGGCCATTGTGGAGCATTTCTGCCAAGTATTCCAGGATATGTGCCATGTTCATCACGGTCGCATCTAGGCCCTTTGTGGTGCTCCAAGTGTGAAATCTTTTCCATTTTGCTGAATATGCCTTTCTTGTGGAAGGCCGGCGAGCTTCCACGATGATATCCTTCACTCTCTTGGATAGCTTATCCTGAGGAGTCATCAAGGTATTTTCCAGGCTGTTAGTTGCAAGGTTTTCAGGTTGGAATGCAGAGTTTTGTAATTGTGCTGTGTCAGAAGTGGCCATTGAGGAAGAGGCCATGGTTTCGTGCGTGACATGCTCTTTAACAGTGGGTACCAGTGCTGTCTTGGCCAGTCCGGAGCTATCAGAATCACTTTTGGCTGCCCTGTCCTGATCTTCAGTAAGACCTTGGTCATTAATGGAAGAGGTGGAAATGCATACACTGTTAGAGTTCTCCAGCTGAAAGATAGGGCGTCCACTTTCCATGCTTGTGGGTGGTATGTCCTTGAGCAGAATGTCTTCAGCTGATGATTGTGGGGGGAGGCAAAAAGATCTGTCTGGCCTTCCCCATGATTGTGTTCTGTAGGAAGACGTCTGGGTGCAGCATCCATTCGTGTGCATCCATGATATTTCTGCTTAAGCTGTCTGCCAGTATATTGTCTTTCTGGCACAAACTGGGATTGCAGCTCTATATTGAGTTTCAAGGAAAGTTCCCATAGATTCATTGCCAGTCTGCAGAGAGGGTAGGAATGGGTGCCTCCTTGCTTGTTTATGTACCACATAACTGTGGTGTTGTCTGTCCTTATTAGCAGGTGGCCCTGATGCAGAAAGGGTTTGAAGGCCTCAATTGCATGTATCACTGCCAGCATTTCCTTTTGGTTTATGTGCATGCGTAGCTCCTTTTGTGACCATAGTCCTTGAATACATCTTGCCCTCCATGTGTGCTCCCCAACCGTGGTCTGAAGCGTCCGTTGTAATGGTTTGGCTGGCTATTGGCTTGCTGAAGGGCAGACCCCTGTTTGACCGGCTTGCTTGAGCCCACCACAGAAATTCCTTTTGGAGGCATGGAATGAGTGGGATCAAAGTTTCTAAGCTGTGACTGTGCTGAGTCCATAAACTCCTTAGGTACCATTGTAGTTTCCTCATATGCAGCCTTGCTTGTGGAACCAGAAGAATGCAAGATGCCATGTAACCCAGGGCCTGCAGGATTTTCCTTGCAGTCAGCTGAGTTTGTCTTGTCAGATTTCTTGAAGTAATCCAGTAGTTGTCTTTGTTTTTCCTCTGTGAGAAAAGCCATTTGGGTGGTTGTGTCTAGATCCGCACCCAGAAAAGTTATTCTTTGGGATGGAACAAGTCTTGATTTGTGAATGCTGACTGTATATCCCAAGGCCTGCAGTAGGTGGATGGCATAATTCAAGTCCTTTACCAAAGTTTGTTGGCTGTCCGCTTGTATAAGGCAGTCGTCCAGATATGGGTACATTTGAATCCCCTGAAGTCTGCAGTGTGCAATTACTGATGCCAGGCATTTCGTGAATACTCTGGGCGCAGTAGATAAGCCAAAGGGCAATGCTGAGAATTGACAATGCTCTGAACCTGCAAGAAATCTGAGGTGTCTTCTGCAACTTTGTCTGATAGGGACATGCAGGTATGCCTCCTTGAGGTCTAGAGTCACCAGCCAAGACCCCTTGCCCAGCATGGGAAGGAGTTGCTGTAGTCAGCATTTTGAATTTTGGCACGAGATAAGTATTCAGTGCGGACAAGTCTAGAATAGGCCTCCATTGATTTTCTTTTCTCGGAACAAGGAATAGTCTGAAATAAAATCCTTGGCCTTGTTCTGAAAGACTAACCTTTTCTATAGCTTTCATTTGCATTAAGTTGGAGATTTGTTTCAAAGCCTCTGCCCTTTGATTTGGTGGCAGGTCTGGCATGCCTTTTCTTGGCAATGTGTGAAAATGGAACCTGTATCCTTTGTCTATTATTTGCAGTGTCCATTTGTCTCTTGTAATACTGTGCCAATTTTCTCAGAATAAAGAAAGCTTTCCGCCCAAAGGTGCTTCTAATTGAGCCCTGGTTGACTGAGTCAAAGCAAAGTCATTGAGTCTGTTCTTGTGCAGCAGCTGTAGGTCCTGCACTACCTCTCTGGTTGGCAGGCTGCCATTGACGTCCTCTGTAGGAGCCTCTAGCTTGCCCTCTACCTCTGGCACGCCTGTTCTTGCCTCTCTGAAATCTTTCTGCCTTTATGGACATGGATGCAGGAGGCCTGGCTGCACCACGTGCTGGTGTAGTTTTGTCTAGAGGAATGGTGTCGGAAGTTTCCAAGACACCAGTTTCTGAAGGAAATTCAATAACCGACTCGGCAGGGGCCTCCGGGGCCGAGGTTGTCGGTTGAGCGGTTTCGGGGGTCGGAAGTACCAAGGACTGTTTCAGCAGAGACAGAGACACTCGCGGTAGGCCTGGCCGTGGTTTCAGCCGAAACCGCGGGAGTCCGTCCTTGTCCTTCCGTTTCTTTGTTAAATGAGAAGTCAGAGTCTCCGACGGCATATTGTATGAGAAACTAGCCCCAAAAAATTCCTCTGCAAACTCTGCCCGACGTCTAAGAGTGCGTCAGTTGAAGGAAGCACAGGCTGAACAGGCCGAGACGTCGTGGTCTGGGCCTAGGCAGGGGAGGCAGTAAGAGTGGAAATCCTTATGAGGTATTTGTTTCCCACAAGTTAAGCAATTATTAACTTTATCTGACATCGGCTGAGGCAAGAAAGAGTCCCCAACGGGGTACTTAGCTTTTGAAGTCTTCGGTAGCTGAATTACAGGAGCTGGCTGACCGGCACTTGCGAACTGCTTTTGTTTCGGGCACAACACGGCAAGAAAGACTGAGGAAGATGGCGTCGGCTGACGCTTTTATACCCCAGGCGCTCTGACGTCGGGGAAAGGGTGACATCAGCCGACGCCGGACCCAGACTTTGGAATCCGGCCGACCGAAGGGCTGCCTGAGGCAGGACAACCCATATGTGATGACTGCAGATGCATCCTTGAAGGACATCTGTAAATCAGCTGAAAAAGCTGGTTCAAAAGGGCAGTGATGTAAGCTTTTCCAGAACAAAGTTGAGATCCCAAGTTGGTGTTGGTGCTCTCCTGGGCGGTCTTATGTTCTTAGCCCCTCTGAGGTACTGTCTTAGCAGTGGATGTGAAAATAAAGGAGGATCCGTGTTGTAGTGAGCAGAAATCGCCGAGGCATGGATCTTAATAGATGAAAAACAGTCCTTTGTGCAACATCTCAGTTAAATATTTTAGAATCTGAGGAATGTTTGGAACAAGGGGATTTTGGCCTTTAGCCTGGTTCCAGGCACAAAATCTTTTCCATTTGTCTGAATAGGCTTTCCTGGTGCTGGGCCTCCTGGCCTCTAGAATGACATCCATAACAGCTTTAGAGAGAGAAGTGCTGGCTGATTGTTTAAATAAGTCTTGAGCTGGCTGTGTAGAATCGGATTGTTTTGATGAGTGAGCAAGTGAGGAAATTGAGGCAAAATCCATGATGGGTCGTGGGCCATGTTCCTTAGTACTGGATACCACTGCTGGTGTGGCCAATCTGGAGCAATGAGCATCATTTGTGGCCTCTGTAATCTGACTTTCAGCAGCACCTTTGCTAGAAGAGGCAGTGGAGGAAAGGCATGCAGTTAATGTTTTCCAACTGAATGAGAGGGCGTACATTTTCCAAGCTAGTGGGTGGAATGTCCTTGCGAAAAATTTCCGAAGATGGTAGTTTTGGGGGTTGACAAACAGATCTATGTCTGGGTGTCCCCATTTTTGAGTCATCATTGCAAGTACCTGTGGATGTAGTTTCCACTCGTGGGGATCCCTGATGTTTCTGCTTAGGTAGTCTGCCAATGTGTTTCTTTCCTGGCAGGAATTGTGCTTGTAGTTGAACTTGGTAGGTCAGTGCTGTGTTCCACAAGGTCATTGCTTGCCTGCATAGGGGGTAGGAGTGTGTGCCCCCTTGCTTGTTTATGTACCACATTACTGTGGTATTGTCAGTCTTTATTAGGAGTTGTCCTGGATCTAAGAGGTCCTTGAAAGCTGTTAGGGCATTCTGTACAGCTAGCATTTCTTTGATTGATTGATATACAAATGCCTTTGATCTGTAGACCATTTGCCCTGAATGCAGTGCCCTGCCATGTGTGCTCCCCAGGCATAGTCTGATGCATCTATGGTCATAGTTTGACTGGCTGTGGGCAAGGTAAAAGGCGGACCCTTGAGGTGACATGCCTGTGCCCACCATAGAAACTCCTGTTGAAGGCAGGGAATGAGTGGTATTGTTTCCAAGCTGTGGCTGTGTTGAGTCCATATGCTTTTCAGGTACCACTGTAATTTCCTCGTATGCAGTTTTGCAAATGGTATTAGTAGTATGCAAGATGCCATGAATCCCAATGCCTGCAGAATTTTTCTTGCAGGGAGCTGGATTTGTGTTGCCATCATTTTGAAGTATTGAGTCAGCTGTACTTGCTTGTCTGGCATGAGATAAGCCATCTGGGCTGTTGTATTTAAGCTGGCACCCAGGAATATTATGTTTTGTGAGGGCACTAGTTTTGATTTCTTTTCGTTTACAGTGTACCCTAGGCAACTTAAAAGGTGCTTGACAAACGCTAGATGCTTTAAAAGAATGTCCTTGCTTTGTGCTTGAATAAGGCAGTCGTCCAGGTATGGATATATTTGAATTCCTCTTTGTCTGCAGTAAGCAATTACTGGTGCCAGGCATTTTGTGAAGACCCTGAGCGCAGTAGATAAGCCAAAGGGCAGTGCAGAGAATTGATAATGGGTTGAACCTGCAATAAATCGGAGGTATCTTCTGCAATTTTGTCTGATAGGAACATGCAGGTATGCCTCCTTGAGATCCAACGTTACTAGCCAAGCCTTCTTGCCCAGCATGGGAAGAAGCTGCTGTAGTGTTATCTACAAGTATCCAAATTCAAGATGCTAAGTGTTTAGAATTGAAAGGTCCAGAATGGGTCTCCAGGCTTTATCCTTTCTGGTGACTAGAGTCTTGAGTAAAATCCTTGTCCTTGCTCCTGTGTAGGTACCTGTAGAATGTCTCCTTGTCCATGAGTTGTAATTTGTTTTTGAGCCTCTGCCCATTGATTTGGTGGCAGGTTTGGCATTCCTTTTATCCTTGGCAAAGTGTGAAAGTGGAATCTGTATCCTTGAGAAACAATATTTAGGACCCATTTGTCTTGTGACTGTGCCAGGTGTCTGCAAAAAGTGCTAATTTTCCTCCCAAGGGAGATGCCAAGAGAGATTTGCTTGGCAGTCTGAGGGTTGTCATTGTGTTTGCCTTCTGGTAGCTGGGGGCCTGTCTCCTTTCTGGTTGTGGCACCCCATTGGAGAAGCTTGTAAGGGCCTTTTAACTGATCTCTGCCCCTTGGGCGTCTGTATTTGCCCCTCTGTGGTCTGTCAGAAGCTGGAAAGGACCAGTTTTTTGTTGGCCAATTTCTGCTGAAAGGAGGGGGTTGAACCTGTAAAAAAATCCTTGACCGTCTGCATAGATTTTGCCTTATCCTCCATTTTCTTTAAAACATCCTGCTGTAAAGGTGCATCCAATAACTGCTTTAACATGATCAGGCAGAGTTTGTTCTTTTAACCAAGCATGTCTACGTATGACAGACCCAGTCACTGCTGCTCTACAGGAAGCTTCCAATGAATCAAATCCACTTTGTAAAGTATGTTTTCCCACTTGTTCAGCTGCATGCAACAAATCTTGCATTTCCTTGAAATCAGGTTGCTCTGAATGTGTGATCATTTGTTGTTTTAATTGAGACATCAGGAATTGCTGATATTTCAGCATGTGAAACTGGCAATTTACGGCCCTCGTAGCTAGAGTAGCTGAGGTATGAACTTTCGTTCCCCATCTGTCTAGTGCTCTGGAATCCCTTTCAGAGGGTACAGAATGTTTAGGAATAGAGGCCTTAACCCCTTTGAGGCCCTGGGAAATGGTTTCTAGATCAGCAACAGGGCTCTTGTATAGGAATTTGTGTGAGTCGGGGACTCTGTAGTATCTGTCTGGTTTGGCTGGAGCAGGAGGGAGAGAGTCTGGATTTAGTCTAGATTTTAAATAAACATCATCCACAATGTCTAACACTGGAGGGATAGCAAGTGGTCTGTGCTGGGGTAGTAAATGGAACTCTGAGCCTTTTCTTAGAATCAGAGTAATCCTGGCCTTCCCAGTGGAAATGTTCCCTCATGGTATGTAAAGTTTCCCCAAAGGAGTAGTCTTCTGGGGGAGATGCTGAGGGAATAGACTTCAGCATCAGTCTTCATAAGGGGGGAAAAAAAAAAAGTATTCCTGTTCCTCAGAAGAATCTGAGGAAATAGAAACCTGGTCAGAGGAAGCATAATCGTCTTGTCTCTGCCTTTTATTAGCAGGGGGATGGGAACCCCTGATTAGGGTAATTAAATCTTCAGTTATCTTAAGCATCTGTTTCTTAGGCATGGGGCCTTGTACTGGAGACTGCTGTACAGTCTTTGTTTTTAAAGGAGACTTCAGCTTAGCATAAGATTTGATGGTGATTGTAGTCGGTCTGAAGACACCTTCTGCAATTGAAGGCATTTCAACTGCACCAGAATCTCCTTCTGCTCTGGAGTCGGAAGGGACTAAAGATGAAGGCTGCGGCAGCCTAGTAATCTCCGCTTGGGAATCAGAAGCGGTCTGAGGTTCTAAATCAGCGGTAGTCAGGGGCTGCGTAGGCGCCTCACTGAAAACCGGAGAACCGGTGACTGGCCCAGCAGAGGCCTCGGAGTCTGGTTTGGTTCTCAGCTGCCTGTCCTTATTCTTGCGTTTTTTATGCATGCCGGTCGGTTGCTCCGACGGCATGGTACAATTAAATTTCCTACCAATGTAATGTCGGGCGAAATCAAACTGACGTTTAATAGTTCGTTTATTAAACCTAGCACAAAACAGACAACCTGTGACGTCGTGGTCTGGGCCTAGGCAAGGAATACAATAAGAATGAAAGTCCTTATGAGGTATTTGCTTCCCACAAGAAATACAACTGTTAAATTTTTCTGACATCGGACTGAGGCAAGAAAAGGTTCCCCAACGGGGTACTTAGCTTTATTGAAGACTTCGGTCTGAAATTCGATTTGAAAATCTCAGGAGTCGGCCGACCGGCACTTGCGAACTGCTTCTGCTTCGGGCACCGCGTGGCAAGAAAAACTAGAAAATGGCGTCTGATACTTATATACCCCTAGCACACTGACGTCAGGGAAGAAACGACAGCAACTGACGCCGGACCAAGACTTTGGAACTCTGGCCGACTGCGGGACCGCCTGACGGCAGGATAACCCAAGTGTGATGACTGCAGCAGTGTAACACGATCTTATTTGGTCTCCTGGGGACTGGCTCCATGGCATCGGGAGTATCCCACACCTTCCGACTAACCAGATCATTAGTTTGTCGAAAGATGGAGACACCCAAGATGCAGAGGGTTGAGACCCAAAAGCCTTCAGGGTACACAGACTCATCAGAATGGGTGACCGTGGGCCAGTTGCACGTCTGTTTAAGGATCTCCAGGATGTCCACCAAGGAGACATCAGAGGACGACTTGGGGGGCCCTTCAGACTCAGAGGTCAGTGTCGGATGTCAGAGACTCATCCTGGGAGTAAATATGCTTCCTCTTGCATATAGTCTTTTCCTGAAGCTGTGGGTCTCTGCTGTCTCCGGAGAGAGTAGCCATTGAGACTGAAGTGGGTGCCCTGGGGGAAAGAGTACTTGTACCACTGGCAGGGGCTGTAGATTGAGACAGCACGCTCCTCATCACCTTAAAAGCAGACCTCTCCGGCTCTGAAGAGACAAAGGTTGGTGCCGGAGCCAGAGCCATCGGCTCAGAGCTCACCCTGGCAGAAGCACAGAGGAAGGCTAGGAAACTATGATCGATTCAAACCCTCCCCATCGGCGCAGACAGAAGAGCTTCGGTCCCTGGAAATGACTGACTGAGCTGAGGGTGTCTGAGCCAAACTCTACTCCAATGCAGCAGCAAAGGGAGCTGGAACAGAGGGTTCCTCCGCTGGTAACAAGCACTCCGGCTTCAAAAGGCCAACAAGGCTCGAAGGAGGAATAACAGACAAGGGCAAAACTGGGCCGAGTGGCTCCGGAACAGACTGGGTCGGCGCCAACAAAAATTTAGGCAGAGCACACGACTTCAGGAGTCTCAGTACTACCCTTCTCCACATCTTCCAAAAGGCTCCTGGGAGATCTGGAAGATAAAGTAGGGGTTCTCGACCTAGGAGGCAGTGGAGACTATTAGCAGGGAGACCGGTAGGGATTCTAAAGACCGGCTCTAAGCAGTAGAGTCATCCACTATTTCCAAAGGTTCAGAAGTCTGCACCAAAGCACCTGTGACAGACTCCAAAGACTGAGGAGTCGATGAGGCAGATTTTGGTAATTTGGAAGGTGGCTCCGAGACACCAGCCAGTGCTGGAGAAGGTCTTTTAGAAGATTTCGGTTTGGATTCAGATCTAGATTTTGTAGACTTGGAAGAAGCTGACAAACTAGATAAAGCTTCCTCAAAGGTTGGCTTCAGAAGACCCTTGGGTATCAGCTTGTTCTTGCTCTCCTGCAACACTCTAGGAGAGAAAGCATGACAGAACAAGCATGATTCCTGCAAATGGATGGTTCCCAAGCAGTAGACCGCTACTGTGGCCATCCGTTAATGACATTTTCTGGGAGCATTTCATGCATTTTTTTGAACCCAGAGGGTTTATGCTCCTTGCTATCCTTAGACATTGCAGACACAAGAAAACCAGAGGAGATCTAGGAAGAGAGAATGAGGACCAGGTCCTCTAACTAAAACAGGCCTAGCCCTGCAAATTACACAAGGACTAGATCCTCTAAATTAAACTGGCCTAGCCCGGTGTAAGAGAAAAGTACAGTTTTGTACCTACCATAAATGTAGATGTCCGATAGGAATGCATCTGCAGTCCTTACAAATGGGTTGTCCTGTCGTCAAGCTGCCCTTCGGTCGGCCGGATTCCAAAGTCTGGGTCTGGCCTCGGCTGGTGTCGCACTTCACCCGACGTCATAGCTGCAGTTATTCGGGTATAAAGGCATCAGCCGACACCATTTTCCTCAGTGTTTCTTGCCCCAGATGCCAGGTGCCCTCTAGGAAGGCTAAATTTGGATAAATGCCAATGATTCCAAATAGTAGAGAGCAAACAAAAAATAAGCATGTATGTACATATATACAAACAAATACACCATAATAGATTCCCCCAGCTAGCTAGAAGATGGGCAAATACCCTAGGAGTACCACAGAGGGGAAAGGAGGGTGGGTAATCCTGACTGCAGATGCATTCCTATCTGACATCTACATTTATGGTAGGTACAAAACTGTACTATGTCCTTCAAGGATGCATCTGCAGTCCTTACAAATGGGTAGAATACCATAGCCAAACTGGGGGAGGAGGAAAATTAAAATTATGGTGTAGTTAAGATCCCTTGCAAAACAGCAGTGGCAAAACCTGCTCGGGATCTAGAGTATAAAGGTAAATTATAATGCTTGGCAAATGTATGCACGGAGCTCCAAGTAGCAGCCTCTAAAATGTCCTTGGTAGCCACTCCTCGTAAGAAAGCTGTGGTAGTGGC
Source organism: Protopterus annectens (assembly GCF_019279795.1). Classification (NCBI taxonomy): domain Eukaryota; kingdom Metazoa; phylum Chordata; order Ceratodontiformes; family Protopteridae; genus Protopterus; species Protopterus annectens. The sequence continues at coordinate 458,012,023 of NC_056739.1, forward strand.
TGTAGCCCTTGTAGAGTGAGGCCTGATGTTTTCTGGAGTTTTCTTTCCATGGTAGGAGTAACAAAATCTAATGCAATTTCCTATCCACTTGGAGATTGTCTGTTTTGAAATTGCTTTTCCTTCCATTCCTGTTGCATATGCTACCAGTAGCTGGTCAGTTTTTCTATTGCCCTTGGTCCTGTCCAGGTAGTAGCATAATTGTCTATGTACATCCAAGGTATGCAACAGCCTTTCTCCCCTGTTCTGTGGGTTGGGGAAGAATGTAGGTAGGTGGATAGCCTGATTTAAAGATACTCTGGAGACCACCTTAGGCATAAAAGTAGGATTTGTTCTCATGGACACTATCTTGATGGAAGATCAGGAAGGGTTGTACTGCCATTAATGCCTGTAGCTCAGATACCCTTCTTGCTGAAGTGATTGCCAGCAGGAAAGCAGTTTTCCATGATAAGTATTGTAATTCTGCTGTTGCTGCTGGTTCGAAAGGAGGAAGTGTCAATTTTTCTAGCACAAAGTTCAAGTCCCATGCTGGCAATGGTGGCTTCCTAGGAGGTTTTACATTTTTAATTCCTCTCAGAAACTGCCTGAGCAGAGGATGTGAGAAGACTGGAGGATCCAAGCCGTATTCTGCTGAAATAGCTGATGCATGAATCTTAATGGAAGAATAGGACAGGCCTTTGTGGAAGAGCTCTGCCAAGTATTCCAGGATGTTGGCTATGTTTACCAGTGACACATCTTCTCCTTTTGCAGTACTCCAAATGAGATATCTTTTCCATTTTGCTGAATAATTTTTCCTTGTTGAGGGTCTGCGAGCCTCCAGGATAATGTCTTTAACCCTTTGGGATAAATTTGGGTTAATTGGTCTTATGCAATGTTCCAGGCAGTCAGCTGCAGAGTTTTCAGGTTTGGATGCAAGATGTTGTAGTAGTTCTGTGTTAACAGCAAGGGAACCAGGGGTAGGGGCCATATTTGTTCCAGAGACATGCTCCTCAGTAATGGGTACCAATGTTGTCTTGGCCAGTCTGGAGCTATCAGAATGATCCTTGGACGGTCCTCTTTGATCTTCAATAGCACCTTGTGCATCAAAGGAAGTGGTGGAAATGCATATGCTGTCAGGTTTTTCCAACTGAAAGATAGGGAGTCCACCTTCCAAGCAAGTGGGTGGAACGTCCTTGTGCAGAATTTCTTTAGCTGGTGATTGCGTGGGGATGCAAATAAGTCTATTTCTGGGAGTCCCCATTTTCTTGTAATGGTTTTGAAGATGTCCGGATGCAGCATCCATTCGTGGGCATCCGTGGTAGTCCTGCTTAATATGTCTGCTAGAATGTTTTCTTTTCCTGGTACAAAAATTGCTTGTAACTGAATGTTGTAGCTCAGGGCCACATTCCAGAGGTCCAGTGCCATCCGGCATAGAGGGTACGAATGTGTGCCTCCCTGTTTGTTGATGTACCACATAACTGTGGTGTTGTCTGTCCTTATCAATTGACCTTGTCGGAGAAATGGTCTGAATGTCTGAATTGCCAGTTTTACTGCCAGCATTTCCTTTAGATTTATGTGCAGGTGCAGCTGGTCTTGAGTCCATAAACCTTGTATGCACTTGTCCAGCATGTGGGCCCCCCAACCGAGGTCTGAGGCGTCCGTCGTGATGGTTTGGCTTGGTTGAGTGCTGTGGAAGGGCAATCCTGTGTTTGATTGACAGGCCTGAGCCCACCATTGGAATTCTTGCTTCAGGCATGGAATTATTGGAATTTGGGTTTCTAGGCTGTGCTTGTGTTGAGACCATAAATTCCTTAGGTACCACTGTAACTTTCTCATATGCAGTCTGGCATGTGGAACCAATATTATGCAGGATGCCATGAAGCCCAAGGCTTGCAGGACTTTTCTTGCTGTTAGCTGGTTCTGCTTTGTTAATGCCAAGAAGTAGAGAGGTAGTTGCTCCTGTTTTTCTGCTGTTAGGAATGCCATTTGTTTCGATGTGTCCAGCTCTGCACCCAAAAAGGTTATCCTTTGGGATGGTATCAGCCTTGACTTTTATATTGACTGTATCCCAGGGCTTGTAGTAGGTAAATGACCCTTTTCAAGTCTTCTGCTAACTTGTTTTTGTTCTCCACTTGTATCAGGCAGTCGTCCAGGTAAGGGTAGATTTGGATTCCCTGAAGCCTGCAATGAGCAATTACTGATGCCAGGCATTTCGTGAACACTCTGGGCGCAGTAGATAAGCCAAAGGGCAATGCTGAGAATTGATAATGCTCTGATCCTGCAAGAAATCTGAGGTATCTTCTGCAATTTGGTCGTATGGGGACGTGCAGGTATGCCTCCTTGAGATCTAGAGTTACCAGCCAAGATTCCTTGCCCAGCATGGGAAGAAGCTGCTGTAGAGTCAGCATTTTGAATTTTGGAACAATGAGGAATGTGTTTAAAGCGGACAGGTCGAGAATAGGTCTCCATTTGTTTTCTTTTCTTGGTACCAGGAAGAGTCTGGAGTAAAATCCCTTTCCTTGCTCCATAGATGGTACCTTTTCCACAGCTCTCATCCTTAATTGAGATATTTGTTTTAGAGCTTCTGCCTTTTGATTTGGAGGTAGGTTTGGCATTCCTCTCTTCCCTGGTAGAGTATGGAAGTGAAACCTGTAACCTTGGTCTATTGTCTGCAAAATCCACTTGTCTCTTGTGATGTAATGCCAGTTTATTGAAAATAAGGCTAGCTTCCCGCCTAAGGGTGCTTCTAGTTGTTCCCTGGTAGGCGGTGCCAGAGCCAAGTCACTGTGATTGTCCTGTGGTTGTGGCTGTGTCCGTGGCTGTACCTCGCTGGTTGTTACCCCTGCCACTGGTGTCCCCTGTAGGCACCCCTGGATTGGCTTCTGCCTCTTGAACGCCTATTCCTGCCTCTCTGAGCTCTGGAGGAGTCTGGAAAGGACCAATTCTTGGAGGGCCAATTCCTGCTAAACCTTGGAGGTTGGACCTGTAAGAAATCTTTCACTGTTTGGACAGATTTTGCCTTCTCTTCCATCTTCTTCAGCACCTGTTGTGCAGGAGAGCCAAACAAATTGATCTTATCCGTGGGAGCATTTAATAGTTTTGATTTGACATGGTCTGGTAAGGCCTGCTCTTTTAACCATGCATGCCTTCTGATAACTGTGCCAGTCATGGCTGATCTAAAGGAAGCCTCCAGTGCATCATAGCCGCATTTTAAAGCATGGTTACTGACTTGCTGAATGTTATGTACCATTTCCTGAACAGATTTTTTGTCTAATGGTTCATCCGAGGACAGCTTCTTTGGTTAACTGGTCTAGCATAAATTCTTGATACTGGATCATGTGAAATTGACAGTTCAAGGCCCTAGCTGAAAGAGTAGCAGAAGTGTAAACTTTTTTACCCCATCTCTCTAAGGACCTGGATTCCCTTTCAGAGGGGAGGGGGTTCTTGGCAGAGGTAGCTGCTACAGCCTTAGGTCCCTGGGAGATAGTCTCGGGATCTGCAAAAGGAGCCTTATACAAATGGTAATGCGTGTCCGGGACCCTATAGTACCTATCGGGCTTAGCAGGGGCCGGAGGTAGATAATCAGGAGCAGTACAAGCATCATTAAATGCATAATCTACAACAGAAAGAACTGGAGGTATGGCTAAAGGCCTATGTTGTGGTAAATGCAGAAAGGTTCTAAGCCTTTTTCTGGAGTCTGAAAAATCCTGGCCCTGCCACTGAAATTGTTCCCTCATAGCATGCAAGGTTTCCCCAAAGGAAAATTCCTCAGGCGGAGAGGCAGAAGGGATGGACTCTTCAGCATCAGAGTCTTCATAAGGGGAGAAAGGAGCCTCTGGAGGGTCTGTATCTGAATCATCAGAGGAATCATCTGTAGAAACTGGCTCAGGGGGCTCTGCTCTAGGCCTCTTCTCTGGAGGTGGGTGAGAGGCCCTGTCTGGTTGAGGTTGGGATCCCAGGATTAAAGAAATGAGATCCTCTGCTAAACTAAGCATTTGTGAACTAGAGCTAGGCCTGTGAGAGGGGGTCTTAGCAGGCACAGATTTAGTAGCTTTAGCTGCTTTAGCCCTGGCAAAGGCCTTAATGGACATGGCTGCAGGTGGCCTAGCAGCTCCACGTGCAGGGGTTGAAATATCCAAGGGAATAGTGTCAGATAATTCCTGAGAAACTGCAACAGCAGGTGGGATTTCAGAAGCCGATTCCACCAGGTTGGAAGAGGCCTTGGTAGAAGGTAAGTTTTCGGCTGAAGGAAGAACCGCTTGCTCGGTTTCAGCCGAAACAGAGACACTTGCGGTTGGCTTAACCGCGGTTTCGGCCGAAACCGCAGACCGCGAGTGTCAGTCCTTTTCCTTGCGCTTTTTAGATATTTGCGTAGTCGGAGGATCCGACGGCATAATAAGCAAAATCGGAGCCGAAAAACTCCTCAGCAAATTCCGACCGACGTCCAAGCGTCCGCCGGTTAAAAGAAGCACAGGCTAGACAAGCTGCTACGTCGTGGTCTGGGCCTAAACAAGGTAAGCAGTAAGAGTGGAAATCTTTAGGAGGTATTTGTTTCCCACAAGTTAAACAGTTATTCACTTTTTCTGACATCGGCTGAGGCAAGAAAGAGTCCCCAACGGGGTACTTAGCTTTTTAGAAGTCTTCGGTAGTAGTAGAAGTATTCTCTGGTTCTGACCGACCAGCACTTGCGAACAGCTTCTGCTTCGGACGCCACGTGGCAAGAAAGACAGGAAAATGTCGTCGGCTGATGCCTTTATACCCGAATAACTGCAGCTATGACGTCGGGTGAAGTGTGACACCAGCCGAGGCCAGACCCAGACTTTGGAATCCGGCCGACCGAAGGGCTGCCTGACGACAGGACAACCCATTTGTAAGGACTGCAGATGCATCCTTGAAGGACATCTAGGTCTTCTAACTTACAGAAGAAGTATTTAACAAAAACACAGAGATTCAGTCACAATGGAAAAAATTTGTAACCGTAATCTTATAAATACCACGTTAGCAGATCCCCACCAAGACAAGTTAAGTCAATAGAGACCAAAAGGTCTGAACAGTACAAATAGATCAAGAGGAGCCCCTGTTGATTAAGAGTGGAAAATAACGCCAATGCTCTACGTAGGCAAAAAAGCACAACTGCGCCCAACTGGCACACACAATACTAAAAACTACTAAAGTCAAAAAAGTCCACAAGAACTTAGGCAAAGGTCTACAAGACAACACTAAACACTAAATATTCACTATGAATGTAAAGAATTGAAAATGACTTGGCCAGAGTCAAGAGAAGCACATCCGAACTCGAAGTGGCAAATGGGATTTGGAGATTGCACTGGTGCACCATGGGATACCTGCTTAGGCACGAGCCAACCAGAAGTCTTCCAGCTTGTAAATCGGCTGAGTCGGAGCAGAGGATAGGCTCCGAACCCATATGTAAAAATGGTGAGACTGGACTACCTAACATGCATAGTTTTAACAAAGGTGCACTTGCAGTACTATGCTGTCATCAGTTTGAGGAAGCAGCAGCAGCACTACTGAATGCAATAATGTAAAGTACTTCTAACAGCAACATGTGGCAGCTTCAGCATATGAAGTTCTAGGCCACATCCTTGAATTCCTAAAGCTTTTGTAAAACTGAGTTTAAGGGAAAGGCAAGGGGTCCTCTGTAGAGGAAGTTACTACTTTCTCTAGGGACATCCACCCCCACACCCCCAGCAGCTCTGCCTGTGCGCAGAAGTTGTCGCCCTAGTTTCCACCAAGGAAAAATGGCTTGCTCAGTGCATGTCCAAGTGCATTCTAACCCCTCCCAACCTCTACCCACCAGAGAGGTTAGCAAATCATTAACATTTACCCCTTCCATTTCTGCCCAACACCTCCTGAACCAAGGCAGCAAATTCAATTCTCAGTCAATGGTCCCTCTATGCTGTGGAATGACGTTAGGATTCTGGTATTGCCAGGAAGAAAGGCTGTATTCAGTACTTACAGCTATGTAGTTTGTTAGGTTCTCAGTTGCAGTAATTTAATTCCTGCACTGCAGAATCCAGAGGCCACCCCAAATACTAGATACCTCCCCAAACAGCAGATAATCTCCCTTTAAGTTTGTAAAGGAATCAGACAGCACCATCTTCAGGTCTTTCTTACCCAAATCTTGACACTCTCCAGGATACCTGGAGCATGACAGGCACACATCTGTCCCCAAACAGCAACAGGAAAGAAGAGAGAAGACCATGGAATAGTGAGAAGGGTACCCACCCTCAACTGCAGGAACAAAAAGGGGGTAGAAGGGAAAGTACAGTTGTGTACACTTACCATAAATGTATATGTTAGAGTGTATTCACTGTTGCAGTCATCACATTTGGGTCATCTGCTTGCAGTAGCCCTCAGTCGGCCTGATTATCAAAGTCTTGGGTCCTGCGTCAGTTGCTCTCATCTTCTGTGACGTTAGGTAGTCAGGGGGTATAAAGCATGCAGCAGACGCTATTATATCAGTTTTTCTTGCCTAGATGTCAGGTGCCACCCTAATGGGAAGCAAATTATTACACACCACACACACACACACCACACACACCACACACACCACACACACACACACACCACACACACACCACACACACCACACACACACACACACCACACACACACACACACACACACACACCACACACACCACACACACACACACACACACACCACACACACACACACACACACACACACACCACACACACACACACACACACACACACACACACACACCACACACACACACCACACACACACACACACACACACCACACACACACACCACACACCACACACACACACACACACACACACACACACACCACACACACACACCACACACACACACCACACACACACACCACACACACACACCACACACACCACAGTTATACCTCCAACAAAAAAGCAAATACACCAAAAAGCTTTTAAGCATAGTAAAGGAGAACAGAGATATAGCCAAAAGAAGTCAGGGGGCTGGAGGGAGGGTAACCAGGACTGCAACAGTGAATACACTAACATCTACATTTATGGCAAGTGTATACAACTGTACTATGTTCTTAGTGTTTCACTGTTGCAGTCATCACATTTGGGTAGATTCCCAAAGCTAAGGATAGGAGGAGGAATTTAGATAGCATTAGGACCAGCTATAAGGCCCTGCAAGACTGTAGTGGCAAAGCCAGCTCTGGATTTAGAGAAAATTGGCAAATGGTAATGCTTGGTGAAAGTATGTACAGAACTCCAGGTAGCATCTTCTAGGATGTCTCTGGTAGGGACACCTCAGAGGAAGGCTGTAGAGGTAGATGCAGCCCTGGTTGAATGGGGTTCTAATCCCCTGTGGGATAGGTTTTCCATGGTGCTTATAGCAGAAATGAATGCAAAGGCCTATCCATTTAGAAGTGGTTTGTTATGAAATGGCCATCCCCTCTGCCCCTGCAGCAAATGTAAAACAGCAGTTCAGATTTCCTTTGAGGTTTAGTCCTGTCCAAGTAAAATCTAAGTTGCCTGTGCACATCCAAGGAGTGCAGTATCCATTCCCATTTGTTCTGTGGATTAGATAAGAAGGTTGGCAAATGAATGGATTAATTAAGAACCACACTGGGTACCACCTTGGGCATGAAGGAGGGATTGGTCCTGAGGGACACCTTGTCCGCATGAAAGATTATGAAAGGCTCTACTGCTGTAAGGGCCTGTAATTCAGATACCCTTCTTGCTGAAGTGAATGCTAAAAGGAAAGCGGTTTTCCAAGAAAGGAATTTTAACTCTGCATTTGTAGCTGGCTCAAAAGGAGGAAGAGTGAGTTTTTCCAATACGAAGTTAAGGTCCCAGGCTGGAGTTGAGGCTCTCTCCTGGGTGGTCGTAAGTTTTGGCCCCTCTGAGGAACTGCTTGAGCAGTGGGTGAGAAATGAGGGGTGGGTTCTGTGTTATGAGCGGAAATGGCTGAGGAGTGAATTTTGATGGAGGAAAAGGAAAGGCTCTTGTGAAGTTTGTCAGTTAAGTATTGAAGAATCTGAGGTAAACTGGGCACTGCTGTGGCCATCCCTTAAGTTTGGTTCCAGGCACAAAATCTTTTCCATTTCTCAGCATAAGACTTTATAGTACTAGGCCTCCTTGCCTCAAAAATGACATCCAACACTTGCTTACTGAGGGATGGTAATGGAGAAATTAGGTTAATTAACCAGGCTGCCAGGTTTAGGGTTTGAAGCTGGGGGCACAGAATCTGGCTCTCCTGCTGTGACAGCAGGGTAGGGTTCTGAGGCCGGTGCCATGGAGCTAGTTGCGATACTGCGCAAGAGGGGGTACACCAGTGTTGGTGTGGCCAGTCTGGTGCAATCAGTAACATCCTTGGTTTGTCCTGTTTGATCTTAAGTAGTACTTTGGAGAGGCAGAGGAGGAAAAGCATAAACTGATAGATTTTTCCAGCTAAAGGGCAGAGCATCCACTTTCCAAGCTTGTTTCTGGGGAGTCCTTGTGCAGAATTTGTCCAATTGGTAGTTCTGGGGGGAAGCAAACAGGTCTATATCCGGGCTCCCCAATTTGTTGAACATGTTGAAAGTCTTTAGTTCCAGTTTCCAATTGTGTGTGTCCATGAGATTTCTGCTTAGTTCCTTTGCCAGTGTAGTTTTCCTGGCAGGAATTGAGTCTGTAGATGCACTTGATAGTGCAAGGCTGTGTTCCACAGCACCATGGCTAGTCTGCAGATGAGGTAAGAATGGGTACCCCCCCTGCTTGTTTATGTACCACATATTGGTGTTGTCTGTCTTTACCACTAACTGTCCTGGAAGAGAATGTGGTCCTTAAAGGCTGTCAGAGCATTCTGTACAGCTAACATTTCTTTTTGATTGATATGCTGGTGCATTTGACTTGGGTTGCATTTGCCCTGAATGCACTTCCCTGCCAGGTGAGCCCCCCATGCATAGTCTGATGTTAGGGTTTGGGTAGCAGGGGGTAGAGTGAATGTTAGTCCCTTGTTTTGGTGGCAGGCCTCTGCCCACCAAAGGAATTCAGACCGTAGGCAAGGTATGATAGGAGTCATTGCTTCTAGATCCAGAGACTGTTGACACTACAAGCTTTTTAGATACCATTGTAGTTTCCTCATATGCAGTCTTGCATATGGAATTAGTAGAGTGCACAAGGCCACGAACCCAAAGGCTTGCAGTATTTGCCTTGCAAACAGTGTTTTTGTGGCCACTAGGTTTGAAGTTGCCAGATGAGTGTTTCTCTGGCGTGAGAAGTTGTGTTCAAGCTTGCTCCCAGGAATATAACTTGTTGACAAGGTACCAGATGCGATTTCTTTTCATTTATGGTGTACCCCAGACAAGTTAACACCTTTTGTACAAATGCCAGATGATTCAGACGTATGTCCTGGCCTTCTGCCTGAATAAAACAATCGTCCAGGTATGGGTATATTTGAATATTTCTTTACCTGCAACATGCAATGACTGGAGCTAGGCACTTTGTGAATACCCTGGGTGCTGTAGATAAGCCAAAGGGCAGTGCAGAGAACTGATGGTGCATGTAGCCTGCTTTGAAGCATAGGTATCTTCTGCAAGATTCCCCAATTGGGATCTGCAGGTAGGCTTCCTTTAAATCCAGTGTTGCCAACCAGGTATCCTTGCCTAGCATAGGAAGTAACTGGTGAAGAGTTAGCATCTTGAATTTTAGAATCAACAAAAAGGTGTTTAAGGTAGAAAGGTCCAGGATAGGTCGCCATGAGTTGTCTTTTCTAGGTACCAGGAAAAGTCTTTAGTAGAAACTTTGTCCCTTTTCCTCTTCTAGCACAGTCTGAATGGCTTTTATGCTTGAGAGAGAGAGAGAGAGAGAGAGAGAGAGAGAGAGAGAAAGAAAGAGAGAGAGAGTGTGTACTTGCTTTTGAGCCTCTGCCCACTGACTTGGAGGTAGATCTGGCCAACCATTTGGGGTTGGCCATGTGTGGAAGTGAAATCTGTATCCTTGGGGAAACTATATTTAAAACCCATTTCTCCTGGGTAAGGAGTTCCCAGTTTTTCTCCAGCAAAGCAATCTTTCCGCCTAAAGGAGCAGTCAGTTGAGAAGTGCTTGGAAGTTTTAACATTAAGTCATTCAGACAGTTTACCATAGAGGGCAGTCTTACTACTTACTCCCCAATTTGGAAGTGGGAGGCCCCCACTGCTTAGCCCTGTGCGTACTCTGGGACTGAAGCCTGGGTGTTCTGCTGGTTCTGGGTTTGGACTGAGTAGGTCTGTAAGACGCAGGAAAGCACCAATTCTTAGAGGGCCAATGCCTACTAATTCTTGGAGGCTGTACTTGTAATAAATCTTTAACAGTTTGCATAGATTTAGCTTTTTCCTCCATCTTTTTAAGAACTTCTGCTTTGTTGCCAAACAGGCAGTCCTGATTTACGGCAGCATCCAGCAATTTAGCTTTAACATGATCTGGCAAGGATTGCTCCTTAAGCCAAGCATGCCTTCTAAGTACAGACTCAGTGACAGCAGCCCTGCAAGATGCCTCTAGAGAATCAAAACCACATTGCAAAGTATGTTTTCCAACTTGTTCAGCAGAATGCATTAAATCCTGTAAATCCTTGTTTTCCGCACAATCGGGAATCATTTTGGTTTATGCAATCCAATAATATGCTGCTGATACTTTAACATATGAAACTGGCAATTTAAGGCCCTAATGGCCAAGGTTGCAAAAATGTACACCTTCTTACCCCATCTATCCAGCGCCCTGGAGTCTATCAGAGGGGGTAGGATTTTTGGCAGTAGTAACCATAATGCCCTTGGGTCCCTGTGAAATGGTCTCAGGATCCGCAGTAGGATTTTTAAAAAGAAACTTGAGTCAGGAATCCTGCAAGCATCTATCAGGTTTTCTAGGAGCAGGAGGTAAAGAGTCAGGGGCCAAGCTAGATTCTGAAAAGACATCTATGTCTAGTACAGGAGGGATAGCTAAAAGCCTGTGCTGGGGCAGGAGTAAGAAATCCCTAAGCCTCTTTTTAGAATCAGAGTAATCCTGGCTTTCCCCAACGAAAATGTTCCCCAAGAGAATGCAAGGTTTCACCAAAGGAGAACTCCTCTGGGGGGGAAGCAGGGAGAATAGAGTCATCTGCATTAGAATCCTCATAAGCAGATGAGGGTAAATCCTGGTTATCAGAGGAAACAAATTTCAGAATCCTGGTCAGAAGTATCATAAGCAAATTCAGTCCTAGGTCTCAGAGGGAGAAGGCTGGCTTCCCATAATTAAAGTAAGAAGGTCTTCAGCCATTCTTATTTTTTGTAGGCATAGAGACCTGACCATGCGGTTTGGGTGTCAGTTTTCTAGGCATGGTTCGAGATTTAGGCCTTGAAGAAGATGGTTGTTTAATATTCAAGTCAATAGGCCTGAATACACCCTCAGAAGCCGGTGCCTGCACAATGGCTCCAGACCCATCCAAGGTAGAGACATCCACAGGTTCCACAGTTGAAGCATCATGTAACATACTGGACTCAGAATGGGTCTCGGTAGAGGCCTGCAAATCTGAAGCAGCGGGTATCAGGGGCTGCGAAAGCGCCAGAGTACTGGCGAACTGGCGACTGGCTTAGAAGAGTCATTGACAGCTTTGGACCTAGGTGGCCTGTCTATCTTTGCGTTTTTTTGGAATGTCAGTAGTCAGACGGCTTACCGAAGACATATCTGGGTAATTGAACAGAGCACCAAAAAGTACAGTTTTGTACCTACCACAAATGTAGATGTTAGAGTGCTCACACTGCTGCAGTCATCACACTTGGGTTATCGTGCGGTCAGGCGGTCCCGCAGTTGGCCAGAGTTCCAAAATCTTGGTCCGGCGTCGGCTGCTGACGCTTCTTCCCCGACGTCAGTGCGCCAGGGGGTATACAAGAGGCATCAGACCCCATTTTCTTCAGTTTCTTGCCCCAGATGTCAGGTGCCCCCCAGTAGGTGGGCAATACATATTGCCAATGAAACATGTACAGAAAATACAAAATATACCTTCAGTTACAAACAAATACACCACAAAGCTTGCATCAGATAGAAAGGTATAGAAAAGTGCAGCTAGTACAGAGGGGATGGAGGGGGGGGGGGGTAACGTGGACTGCAGCAGTGTGAACACTCCAACATCTACATTTATGGTAGGTACAAAACTGCACTATGTTCATAGTGTTACACTGCTGCAGTCATCACACTTGGGCTGAATCCCAAAGCTAAGGATGGGTGGTGGAGTTAAAGAGGGTTTGGAGAACCTAGTAGGCCCTGCAGAACTGCAATGGCAAAGCCAGCTCTAGTATTGGAATATAGAGGTAAGTGATCGTGTTTAGTGAAGGTGTGCACTGAACTCAAGTTGCAGCTTCCAAAATATCCTTGGTTGGTACCCCCCTGAGGAAGGCAGTTGATGTAGCTGTAGCCCTGGTGGACTGGGACCTAATGCTAGCAGGTACAAGTTTCCCATGATGTGTGTAACAGAAACGTATACAATGTCCTATACATTTGGAAATGGACTGTTTTGTGATAGGTTTTCCTTGTGATCCTGCAGCATAGGATACAAAGAGCTGGTCAGATTTTTTGTAAGCCTTTGTTTTATCCAAGTAGTAACATAATTGCCTGTGAATGTCCAAAGAGTGCAGGAGTCTTTCTCCTTTGTTCTGGGGGTTTGGGAAAAAGGTGGGTAAATGAATGGTTTGGTTTAGGGCCACACTGGATACCGTAGAGCGACCCTGTCTTGATGGAAAATGAGGAAAGGCTCCACTGCCATTAGGGCCTGTAGCTCTGAGACTTCTAGCTGAAGTTAGCTAGTAGCAGGACAGTTTTCCATGATAGAAACAGTCTGTTGAAATAGCTGGTTCAAAGGGCGGCAGTGTAAGCTTTTCCAGAACAAAGTTGAGATCCCAAGATGGTGTTGGTGCTCTCCTGGGCGGTCATATGTTCTTAGCCCCTCTGAGGTACTGTCTTAGGAGTGGATGTGAAAATAAAGGAGGATCCGTGTTGTAGTGAGCTGAAATCGCTGAGGCGTGGATCTTAAAAGAAAGTCCTTTGTGCAACATCTCAGTTAAATATTGCAGAACCTGAGGAATGTTTGGAGCAAGGGGATTTTGGCCTTTATCTTTTCCATTTGTCTGAATAGGCTTTCCTGGTGCTGGGCCTCCTGGCCTCCAAAATGACATCCATAACATCTTTAGATAGAGGTGTTGGCTGGTTGCTTAGGTAATTTACCATGCAGCCAGACTTAAAGTCTTGAGCTGGCTGTGTAGAATCTATTTTGCAGAGTGAGCAAGTGAGGAATTTGGGGTAAAATCCATGGTGGGCCGTGGGCCATGCTCCTTAGTATTGGGTACCAGTGCTGGTGTGGCCAGTCTGGGGCAATGAGTATCATTTGTGGCCTCTCTAATCTGACTTTCAGTAGCACCTTTGCTAGAAGAGGCAGTGGAGGAAAGGCATAGACTGTTAAAGTTTTCCAACTGAATGAGAGGGTGTCCACTTTCCAAGCTAGTGGGTGGAATGTCCTTGTGCAAAAGTTTTGAAGTTGGTAATTTTGGGGGTTGGAAAACAGATGTCTGGGCGCCCCCATTTGAGTTATTGCAAATACTTGTGGATCCAGTTTCCACTCGTGGGGATCCATGAGGTTTCTGCTGAGGTAGTATGTCAATGTGTTTCTTTCCTGGCAGGAATTGTGCATGTAGTTGAACTTGGTAAGTCAGTGTTGTGTTCCACAAGGTCATTGCTTGCCTGCATAGGGGGTAGGAGTGTGTTCCCCCTTGCTTGTTTATTTACCACACTACTGTGGTATTGTCCGTCTTTATTAGGAGTTGTCCTGTATGTAAGAGGTCCTTGAAAGCTGTTAGGGCATTCTGTACAGCTAGCATTTCTTTTAGATAGCTATGCAGATGCCTTTGACCTGTATCCTATTTGCCCTTAATGCACTGTCCTGCCATGTGTGCTCCCCAGGCATAGTCCAATGCATCTGTTATAGTTTGCCTGGCTGTGGGCAAGGTAAAAGGCTGACCCTTGTTGAGGTGACATGCCTGTGTCCACCATAGGAACTCCTGTTGAAGGCAGGGAATGAGTGATATCATTGTTTCCAAGCTGTGGCTGTGTGTCCATAAGCTCTTCAGGTACCATTGTAATTTCCTCATATGCAGTTTTGCAAATGGTATTAGGAGTATGCAAGATGCCATGAATCCCAAGGCCTGCAGAATTTTTCTTGCAGGGAAGTTGGGTCTTTGTTGCCATCACTTTGAAGTATTGAGTCAGCTGTTGCTTGTCTGGCGTGAGATAAGCCATCTGGGCCGTTGCATTCAAGCTGGCACCCAGGAATGTTATGTTCTGTGAGGGCACTAGTTTTGATTTCTTTTCATTTACTGTATACCCTAGGCAACTTAGGTGTTTGAAAAACGCCAGATGCTTTAAATGGATGTCCTTGCTTTCTGCTTGAATAAGGCAGTCATCCAGGTATGGGTATATCTGAATTCCTCTGTCTGCAGTATGCAATTACTGGTGCCAGGCATTTTGTGAAGACCCTAGGTGCAGTAGATAAGCCAAAGGGCAGTGCAGAGAATTGAGGAGTTGAACCTACAATAAAACGGAGGTATCTTCTGCAATTTTGTCTGATAGGGACATACAGGTATGCCTCCTTGAGATCAAACGTTACTAGCCAAGCCTTCTTGCCCAGCATGGGAAGCTGCTGCTGTAGTGTTGGCATCTTGAATATGGGTACTTTGAGATAGGTGCTTAGAAATGAAAGGTCCAAAATGGGTCTCCAGGCTTTGTCCTTTCTGGTGACTAGAAAGAGTCTTGAGTAAAATCCTTGTCCTTGCTCCTGTGTAGGTACCTGCTGTATGGCTCTCATGTCCATGAGAGCTGTAATTTGTTTTTGTGCCTCCGCCCATTGATTTGGTGGCAGGTTTGGCATTCCTTTTACCCTTGGCAAGGTGTGAAAGTTAATCTGTATCCTTGTGAAACAATGCTTAGGACCCATTTGTCTTTTGTGATTATGTGCCAGTTTTCTGCAAAAAGTGCTAATTTTCCTCCCAAGGGAGCTGCCAAGAGAGATTTGCTTGGCAGTCTGAGGGTTAAGTCACTGTGTTTTGTCTTCCGTTAGCTTGGGGCCTGTCTTCTCCTCCTTTCTGGGTAGCGGCACTCCATTGGCGAGGTTTGTAAGGGCCTTGTGACTGACCTCTGCCCCTTGGGCGTCTGTATTTGCCCCTCTGTGGTCTGTCAGATGCTGGAAAGGACCAGTTTTATTGTTGGCCAATTTCTGCTGAAACGAGGGGGTTGAACCCGTATAAAATCCGACTGTCTGCATAGATTTTGCCTTATCCTCAATTTTCTTTAAAACCTCTTCTGCTTTTACACCAAATAAGACATCCTGCTGTAAAGGTGCATCCAATAACTTTGCTTTAACATGATCAGGCAGGGTTTGTTCTTTTAACCAAGCATGTCTGCGTATAACAGACCCAGTCACTGCTGCTCTACAGGAAGCTTCCAATGAATCAAATCCACATTGTAAAGTATGTTTGCCCACCTGTTCAGCTGCATGTAACAGATCCTGCATTTCCTTGAAGTCAGGCTGCTCTGAATGTGTGCTCATTTTTTGTTTTAATTGAGACATTAGAAATTGCTGAGATTTCAGAATGTGAAACTGGCAATTTAAGGCTCTCATAGCTAGAGTAGCTGAGGTGTACACCTCCTTTCCCCATCTATCTAGTGCTCTGGAATCCCTTTCAGAAGGTACTGGATTTTTAGCAATAGAGGCCTTAACCCCTTTGGGACCCTGGGAAATTGTTTCTGGGTCAGCAACAGGGCTTTTAGAGAGGAATTTGTGAGAGTCACTGTCTGGTTTGGCTGGAGCAGGAGGTAGAGAGTCTGGGTTAAGACTAGATTGTAAGTAAACATCATCCACAATGTCTAACACTGGAGGGATAGCAAATTGTCTGTGCTGGGGTAGTAAAAGGTACTCTCTGAGCCTTTTCTTAGAATCAGAGTAATCCTGGCCTTCCCAGTGGAAATGTTCCCTCATGGTATGCAAAATTTCCCCAAAGGAGTAATCTTCTGGAAGAGATGCTGAGGGAATAGACTCTTCAGCATCAGAATCTTCATGGGGGGGGGGGGGGTATTCCTGTTCCTCAAAAGAATGAGGAAATTGAAAACTGGTCAGAGGAAAAATAATCCTCCTTGGTCTTGGCCTTTTATCAGGAGGGGGATGGGTACCCCCCGATTAGGGTAATCAGATCTTCAGCCATCTTAAGCATCTGTTTCTTAGGCATGGGGCTTTGTACTGGAGACTGATGTACAGTCTTTATTGATTTTAATGGAGTTTTTAGCTTAGCATAAGATTTCATGGTGAGCGTAGTCTGTCTGAAGACACCTTCTGCAACCGAAGGTGTTTCAACTGCACCAGAATCTCCTTCTGCTCTGGAGTTGGAAGGGGCTAAAGAAGAAGGCTGTGGCGGCCTAGTACTCTCCGCGTGAGAATCAGAAGCCGTCTGGGGTTCTAAATCAGCAATCAGGGGCGGCGTAGGCGCCTCACTGAACTGGCGACAGGCCCAGCAGAGGCCTCTGAGTTAGGTTTGGGTCTAGGCTGCCTGTCTTTACCCTTGTGTTTTTTATGCATGCCGGTCGGTTGCTCTGATGGCATGATATAATTAAATTTCCTACCAAAGTAGAGTCATGCGAAATCAAACCGACGTTTGATAGTTCGTTTATTAAACCTAGCACAAAACAGACAACCTGTGACGTTGCGGTCTGGGCCTAGGCAAGGAATACAATAAGAATGAAAGTCCTTATGAGGTATTTGCTTCCCACAAGAAAGGCAATTGTTAACTTTCTGACATCGGACTGAGGCAAGAAAAGGTTCCCCAACGGAGTACTTAGCTTTATTGAAGACTTCGGTCTGAAATTCGATTTGAAAATCTCAGGAGTCAGCCAACCGGCACTTGCGAACTGCTTCTGCTTCGGACACCGCGCGGCAAGAAAGACTGAAGAAAATGGCGTCTGATGCCTCATATACCCCTAGCGCACTGACGTCAGGGAAGAAGCGACAGCAACAGACGTCAGACCAAGACGTTGGAACTCTGGCCGACTGCAGGACCGCCTGACGGCAGGATAACCTAATTGTGATGACTGTAGCAGTGCAACACGAACATTATTTAGAAGCGAAAATATACACATGACTAATAGTTCATTGCTTATATAAGGCACTAAGCAGACAGCGAGGTACATGGTGGTCGGGGCCTAGGCAAGGAATAAAGTACGAATGAATCTGAGGTATTCGCTTTCCACAAGTAATACAATTCTTGACTTACTGACATTGGTTTAGAGCAAGATAAACTTTCCCCAGCTTTAGCTGAAGACTTCGGTTCTGAAACTTGAAAACTAAAATTTTAGGTGTCTGCCATCTGGCACTTGCGAACTGCTTCTGCTTCGGGCACCTCACGGCAAGACTGATGTAATGGCATTGGCTGCATGCTGCATGCTTTATACCCCTGACTACCTGACGTCATGGAAGATGAGACTGCAACCGACGCAGGACCCAAGACTTTTTGATATTCAGGTCGACTGACTGCTACTGCAAGCAGATAACCCAAATGTGTTGACTGCAACAGTGAAACACGAAGTACAGTTTTGTACCTACCATAAATGTAGATGTCCGATAGGAATGCATCTGCAGTCCTTACAAATGGGTTGTCCTGTCAG
This sequence comes from Protopterus annectens, assembly GCF_019279795.1. NCBI lineage: Eukaryota > Metazoa > Chordata > Ceratodontiformes > Protopteridae > Protopterus > Protopterus annectens. Next base: position 458,029,678 of record NC_056739.1, read on the forward strand.
GCAGCCCTTCGGTCGGCCGGATTCCAAAGTCTGGGTCTGGCCTCGGCTGGTGTCACACTTCACCCAACGTCATAGCTGCAGTTCTTCGGGTATAAAGGCATCAGCTGACGCCATTTTCCTCAGTGTTTCTTGCCCCAGATGCCAGGTGCCCTCTTGGAAGGCTAAATTTGGATAAATGCCAATTATTCCAAATAGTAGAGAGCAAACACAAAAAATAAGCATGTATGTACATATATACAAACAAATACACCATAATATATTCCCCCAGCTAGCTATAAGATGGGCAAATACCCTAGGAGCACCAGAGGGGAAGGCGGGTGGGTAATCCTGACTGCAGATGCATTCCTATCGGACATCTACATTTATGGTAGGTACAAAACTGTACTATGTCCTTCAAGGATGCATCTGCAGTCCTTACAAATGGGTAGAATACCATAGCCAAACTGGGGGAGGAGGAAAAATAAAGTTATGGTGTAGTTAGGATCCCTTGCAAAACAGCAGTGGCAAAACCTGCTCGGGATCTAGAGTACAAAGGTAAATTATAATGCTTGGCAAATGTATGCACGGAGCTCCAAGTAGCAGCCTCTAAAATGTCCTTGGTAGCCACTCCTCGTAAGAAGGCTGTGGTAGTGGCTGTAGCCCTTGTAGAGTGAGGCTTGATGTTCTCTGCAGTTTTCTTTCCATGGTAGGAGTAACAAAATCTAATGCAATTTCCTATCCACTTGGAGATTGTCTGTTTTGAAATTGCTTTTCCTTCCCTTCCTGTTGCATATGCTACCAGTAGCTGGTCAGTTTTTCTATTGCCCTTGGTTCTGTCCAGGTAGTAGCGTAATTGTCTATGTACATCCAAGGTATGCAGCAGTCTTTCTCCCCTGTTCTGTGGGTTGGGGAAGAATGTAGGTAGGTGGATAGCCTGATTTAAAGAGACTCTGGAGACCACCTTAGGCATAAAGGAAGGATTTGTTCTCATGGACACTATCTTGATGGAAGATCAGGAAGGGTTGTACTGCCATTAATGCCCGAAGTTCAGATACCCTTCTTGCTGAAGTGATTGCCAGCAGGAAAGCAGTCTTCCATGATAAGTATTGTAATTCTGCTGTTGCTGCTGGTTCGAAAGGAGGAAGTGTCAATTTTTCTAGCACAAAGTTCAAGTCCCCATGCTGGTAATGGTGGCTTCCTAGGAGGCTTTACATTTTTAATTCCTCTCAGAAACTGTCTGAGCAGAGGATGTGAGAAGACAGGAGGATCCAAGTCGTATTCTGCTGAAATAGCTGATGCATGAATCTTGGAGGAATAGGACAGGCCTGTGTGGAAGAGCTCTGCCAAGTATTCCAGGATGTTGGCTATGTTTACCAGTGACACATCTTCTTTTGCAGTACTCCAAATGAGATATCTTTTCCATTTTGCTGAATAATTTTTTCTTGAGGGTCTGCGAGCCTCAAGGATAATGTCTTTAACCCTTTGGGATAAATTTGGGTTAATTGGTCTTATGCAATGTTCCAGGCAGTCAGCTGCAGAGTTTTCAGGTTTGGATGCAGATTGTTGTAGTTGTTCTGTGTTAACAGCAAGGGAACCAGGGGTAGTGGCCATATTTGTTCCCGAGACATGCTCCTCAGTAATGGGTACCAATGTTGCCTTGGCCAGTCTGGAGCTATCAGAATGATCCTTGGACGGTCCTCTTTGATCTTCAATAGCACCTTGTGCATCAAAGGAAGTGGTGGGAATGCATATGCTGTCAAGTTTTTCCAACTGAAGGATAGGGAGTCCACCTTCCAAGCAAGTGGGTGGTACGTCCTTGTGCAGAATTTCTTTAGCTGGTGATTGCGTGGGGATGCAAATAAGTCTATTTCTGGAAGCCCCCATTTTCTTGTAATGGTTTTGAAGATGTCCGGATGCAGCATCCATTCGTGGGCATCCATGGTAGTCCTGCTTAATATGTCTGCTAGAATGTTTTCTTTTCCTGGTACAAAAATTGCTTTCAACTGAATGTTGTAGCTCAGGGCCACATTCCAGAGGTCCAGTGCCATCCGGCAAAGAGGATACGAATGTGTGCCTCCCTGTTTATTGATGTACCACATAACTGTGGTGTTGTCTGTCCTTATCAATTGACCTTGTTGGAGAAATGGTCTGAATGCCTGAATTGCCAGTTTTACTGCCAGCATTTCCTTTAGATTTATGTGTAGGTGCAGCTGGTCTTGAGTCCATAAGCCTTGTATGCACTTGTCCAGCATGTGGGCCCCCCAACCGAGGTCTGAGGCGTCCGTCGTGATGGTTTGGCTTGGTTGAGTACTGTGGAAGGGCAATCCTGGGTTTGATTGACAAGTCTGAGCCCACCATAGGAATTCTTGCTTCAGGCATGGAATAATTGGAATCTGGGTTTCTAAGCTGTGCTTGTGTTGAGACCATAAATTCCTTAGGTACCACTGTAGTTTTCTCATATGCAGTCTGGCATGAGGAACCAATATTATGCAGGATGCCATGAAGCCCAAGGCTTGCAGTACTTTTCTTGCTGTCAGATGGTTCTGCTTTGTTAATGCCAAGAAGTAGAGAGGTAGCTGCTCCTGTTTTTCTACTGTTAGGAATGCCATTTGCTTTGATGTGTCCAACTCTGCACCAAAAAGGTTATTCTTTGGGATGGTATCAGCCTTGACTTTTATATTGACTGTGTATCCCAGGGCTTGTAGCAGGTAGATGACCCTTTGTAAGTCTTCTGCTAGCTTGTTTTTGTTGTCCGCTTGTATCAGGCAGTCGTCCAGGTAGGGGTAGATTTGGATTCCCTGAAGCCTGCAATGAGCAATTACTGATGCCAGGCATTTCGTGAACACTCTGGGCACAGTAGATAAGCCAAAGGGCAATGCTGAGAATTGATAATGCTCTGATCCTGCAAGAAATCTGAGGTATCTTCTGCAATTTGGTCGTATGGGGACGTGCAGGTATGCCTCCTTGAGATCTAGAGTTACCAGCCAAGACTCCTTGCCCAGCATGGGAAGAAGCTGCTGTAGAGTCAGCATTTTGAATTTTGGAACAATGAGGAATGTGTTTAAAGCGGACAGGTCGAGAATAGGTCTCCATTTGCTCTCTTTTCTTGGTACCAGGAATAGTCTGGAGTAAAATCCTTTCCTTGCTCCATAGATGGTACCTTTTCCACAGCTCTCATCTTTAATAATTGGGATATTTGTTTTAGAGCTTCTGCCTTTTGATTTGGAGGTAGGTTTGGCATTCCTCTCTTCCCTGGTAGAGTATGGAAGTGAAACCTGTAGCCTTGGTCTATTGTCTGTAAAATCCACTTGTCTCTTGTGATGTAATGCCAGTTTATTGAAAATAAGGCTAGTTTCCCGCCTAAGGGTGCTTCTAGTTGCTCCCTGGTAGGCGGTGCCAGAGCCAAGTCACTGTGATTGTCCTGTAGTTGTGGTGGTGGCTGTGTCTGTGGCTGTACTTCGCTGGTTGTTACTCTGCCACTGGCGTCCCCTGTAGGCACCCCTGGATTGGTTTCTGCCTCTTGAACGCCTATTCCTGCCCCTCTGAGCTCTGGATGAGTCTGGAAAGGATCAATTCTTGGAGGGCCAATTCCTGCTAAACCTTGGCGGTTGGACCTGTAAGAAATCTTTTACTCTGTTTGGACAGATTTTGCCTTCTCTTCCATCTTCTTCAGCACCTGTTGTGCAGGAGCGCCAAACAAATTGATCTTATCCATAGGAGCATCTAATAGTTTGGACTTGACATGGTCTGGTAAGGCCTGCTCTTTTAACCATGCATGCCTTCTGATAACTGTGCCAGTCACGGCTGATCTAAAGGAAGCCTCCAGTGCATCATAGCTGCATTTTAAGGAATGGTTACTGACTTGCTGAATGTTATGTACCATTTCCTGAACAGATTTTTTGTCTAATGATTCATCAGAGGACAGTTTTTTGGTTAACTAGACTAGCATAAATTTTTGATATTGGATCATGTGAAATTGACAGTTCAAGGCCCTAGCTGAAAGAGTAGCAGAAGTGTAAACTTTTTTACCCCATCTCTAAGGATCTGGATTCCCTTTCTGAGGGGAGGGGGTTCTTAGCAGAAGTAGCTGCTACAGCCTTAGGTCCTTGGGAGATAGTCTCGGGATCTGCAAAAGGAGCCTTATACAAATGGTGATGTGTGTCTGGGACCCTGTAGTATCCATCAGGCTTAGCAGGGGCCAGAGGCAGAGAATCAGGAGCAGTACAAGCATCATTAAATTAATCCTCTACAACAGAAAGAGCTGGAGGTATGGCTAAAGGCCTATGTTGTGGTAAATGCAGAAAGGTTCTAAGCCTTTTTCTGGAGTCTGAGAAATCCTGGCCCTGCCACTGAAATTGTTCCCTCATAGCATGCAAGGTTTCCCCAAAGGAAAATTCCTCAGGCGGAGAGGCAGAAGGGATGGACTCTTCAGCATCAGAGTCTTCATAAGGGGAGAAAGGAGCCTCTGGAGGGTCCGAATCATCTGAATCAGAGGAATCATCTATAGAAAGTGGCTGAGGGGGCTCTGCTCTAGGCCTCTTCTCTGGAGGTGGCTGAGAGGCCCTGTCTGGTTGAGGTTGGGATCCCCGGATTAAAGAAATGAGATCCTCTGCTAAACTAAGCATTTGAGAACTAGAGCTGGGCCTGTGAGAGGGGGTCTTAGCAGCCACAGTCTTAGCTGCTTTAGCCCTGGCAAAGGCCTTAATTGACATGGTTGCAGGATGCCTAGCAGCCCCACGTGCAGGGGTTGAAATATCCAAGGGAATAGTGTCAGATAATTCCTGAGAAACTGCAACAGCAGGTGTGTTTTCTGAAGCAGATTCCACCAGGTTGGAAGAGGCCTCGGTAGAAGGTAAGTTTTCGGCTGAAGGAAGAACCGCTTGCTCGGTTTCAGCCGAAACAGAGACACTCGCGGTTGGCTTAACCGCGGTTTCGAACGGCGGGCATGAGTGTCGGTCCTTTCCTGCGCTTTTAGACATTTGCGTAGTCGGAGGATCCGACTGCATAATATAAGCAAAATCGGAGCCGAAAAACTCTCGGCAAATTCAGACCGACGTCTAAGCGTCCGCCGGTTAAAAGAAGCACAGGCTAGACAAGCTGCTACGTCGTGGTCTGGGCCTAAACAGGGTAAGCAGTAAGAGTGGAAATCTTTATGAGGTATTTGTTTCCCACAAGTTAAACAATTATTCACTTTTTCTGACATCGGCTGAGGCAAGAAAGAGTCCCCAACTGGGTACTTAGCTTTTTAGAAGTCTTCGTAGTAGTATTCGGTAGTAGTAATCTCTGGTTCTGACCGACCGGCACTTGCGAACAGCTTCTGCTTCGGGCGCCACGCAGCAAGAAAGACTGAGGAAAATGGCGTCGGCTGATGCCTTTATACCCGAAGAACTGCAGCTATGACGTCGGGTGAAGTGCGACACCAGCCGAGGCCAGACCCAGACTTTGGAATCTGGCCGACCGAAGGGCTGCCTGACGACAGGACAACCCATTTGTAAGGACTGTAGATGCAACCTTGAAGGACATCATCAGATACTACATAAAGCTACTAGAACTACACGAGTGTTTTAAGTTGTCCACAGTTCAATGTTGCCGAAACTTTTGGGAAGATTCCCAGAGCTAAAAAAGCTGGGAGGCTGCCAAAAAACTAAAGGGAAAACTAAACCTTGGAGAATGGCTCAAGCAAATCCAGCCCTGAACACAGTCCCAAGAAAAAATTTCTAGCTAAGGTGTATAAAAAATTCATACAGCTTCCTCTAGCATACGGAAACTAAAGGATGTGGTAGTAGCAGTAGTTGCAACCTTAGTGAAAATCTTGATCCTGTATGGTGCCTGCTTTCCATGATGGTAGTAAAAAGGAGTCTCAAATTAAAAATAAGGCCCATTTTCTCAAGTCCCCACCCACCATGGGCAGACAGTGGGTCTGACTTCATGCAAGACACTGTCTAGAAAAAATATGAGTTGCCTATGCACTTTCAAGGAATGCAGCAGCATTTCACCTTTTATGGAGGTCGCAAGAAAAAAAGAAGTTGTGTACTCACCATAACGTTCCATCTGAGTATATAACTTCATTTGTCAGCAACCTGTGGGTATCTGATCATAGGTTCATAGGTTTATACTAGGCTGTCTGCCCTAAGGCATTTATAAGCCTAGCCCAAAGTTTTGTCTCTTACGCCACCCCTCATGTTAAAAAATACTGTGCCCATTAGTTTGTTGTGCCTCTGTCCAGCAGTGAGACAGAGATGATTCCCGGGGTAAACCTACGATCTCCCATCCACCAGTCAAGATTTCTCTTGAACAGAGCCAGCGAGGTGCTCTGCCTCATGGACCGGGATTTTATTCCACAGCATAGGGAGTCTCTGGGCGACAAATCTATCCCTCCAGCATGTCCTATTTATATCCGTGCTAAGGTTTAAGTCGCTTGCTCTAGTGGATCTGGTAGATTTGGATTTTTTGAGGTGGAGCATGTCCATTAATTCCAGGTTGGACATGGCCTTGTATGTCAGGCACAGGTCACCTCTGAGCAGGAGGTATGCGACTGAATAGAACTGGAGTTTCTTCAGTCTGGCAGCATGACAGATTTTTTTGAGTTCCTTTATCCTTTTGGTGAGGAACTTTTGGGGTCTCTCCAATTGCTGCAGGTGTCGGGTGAGATACATCCCGAATGGGGCATTGTACTCTATCATTGGTCTGATAAGTGAAGAGTACAGGGGAACAATGACCTCACTTGATCTGGATGTGAATCCCTTCATGATCAGGTGGGCAATGTAGAAGGTCTTTCTAACCACTTTAGCAATGTGAGTGTCAAAAGAAAGGCCACTGTCAACCTGGGTCCCCAGGTCCCTGATGACCTCTTCTGTGCTTGGATTGCCACCTATATGGTAGCTTGGGGTTACCTTGTTTTTCCCGAAGGGTACGACTATACATTTTTTGGCATTTAACTTCAGGCAATGGCTCTGGCACCAGTTATCCATTTCCGTGAGACCCCTCTGAAGGATATCTGTGTCCGATGTACTTTCCACTATGGCGCCCAGTTTGCAGTCATCTGCAAACTTTGTCAGCCATAGTCCTCCTATGTTTGCCTGTACTTCTGAGAAGTAGATGCCGAACAGGGGGCCAAGGACTGAGCCCTGTGGGACACCACTTGTGACCGGCTTGGAGTCTGACATGGTGCCAGCAACTCTAACCCTGTGGGTTCTGTCCTTTAGCCAGTTTGCAACCCATCTTGTGACATATGGGTTTACATTTGCTGGTAAGTTTCTACAATACCCGAGTGGGGTATTGTGTCGAAAGCTTTTGCAAGGTCAAGGTAGGCTGTATGGACTGCCTTTCCCTCATCAATGGCCTTGGTGACAGTTTCGAAGAAGTCGACCAAGTTCAAAAGGCATGATCTGCCCTTGACAAAGCCAAAATGGGTCGGGTCCAATGTCTGCAAGTCCCCTATGTCTTTGTTTATGAGTTCCATTATGATCCTCTCCATAGCTTTGCAGACCAGGCTTGTTAAGCTTATGGGGCGGTAATTACCACGGTCCGTAGAGGTACCGCCTTTGTGGAGTGGGACCACAGTTGCCGTACGCCACTCCTTGGGCACGTATCCTGTGGTAAGGCTAAGATTAAACAGCTGCTTCATATGCGGGTTTAGTTCCTAGTCGAGTTCGTGTGGCGCACAGCCAGGGACACTATCCGGTCCCATTGATGCTGTGTTTTTAGCTTTAGAGAGAGCAGCTTTCACCTGCGCATTTGAGATGTCTGGGAGGCTACACTCCACTGGGATAGTTCTCTCCTTTTGGGGGGGAGAGGGGGGTGAAGTTTGCACTGAACCTGTCTGCCAGTATGTTGGCAATGTCTGTGGGTTCAGTGATTTTTGTATCATTTTGGACTAATTCTGTGCATATCTGGGAGTTTCCACCCAGGTTTCTAACATAGCTGAAGAAGGCCTTATGATTGTTTTTTGAATCTATTGCAATTTTTCAAAGTTGGCCTTGGATGATTTTATGAGTGCTCGTATTTTTTTTTACTAATAATGATCAAGAGTGTCTTTTCTTTTATGGATTTTGCTCCATCATGTAACAGCTTTCTCCTCTTATTGTGAAGTTTGTTTATGGCTGGGGTCCAGACTGGACGTTTGCCCTTGGTGGAAAGAGTCTTGGTTTTATTAGGGATTGCCTGATCCATGCAGTCCTGGAGGTGTTCGTAGAAGGCATTTGTAAGGGCTTCCGCAGCTTGGGTTGTGATTTCCACTGGCTTGGGGGCCTTGAAGGATACCACACCAGTCTTGAGTAGTGTGAAGTTTGCTTTAGAGAAGTTCTTCACTGTGGTCTTTTTTGTTTGGGGTGGGGGCGGGATGTGGATTTCCAGTGAGATAAGTTTGTGATCTGATCTCACCAATGAGGGATATACTTCCGTTGTGGAGCATTTTGTCCCCATGTTTGTGATGAGATCTAGTATATTTTCTCCTCTTGTGGGAACGGTGACTAGTTGTTCCATGGCATTTGAATTTATGAACTCCAGGAACCTTTGGGCTAGAAAGTTGGGGCTTGAGTAATGTTCCTAGTCTATATTCGGGTAGTTGAAGTCACCCAATATAATGGTGTTTGGAGATACATTTATACCCTCCAGTGTCTTCAGGAAGGCTGTGTGGGGTTCCTGAGTGAGAGGGTGGCCTGTAGCATGCTACAAATTGTAGAGCAGTTTTGCCTATGGTTAATTGCACCTGGATGGTTTCCGATGCTTCGTGCGTTGCCACCAACCTGGAGGTGTGGGTATCCTTGATGAATATGGATACACCCCCTCCTTTTGTGGTGTGGTCCGGGTTCTGGGGCCGGAACGCATGATATGAGGTATCCTACCTGGAATAGAGCCTGTAGCTTTCCAAGCTAAAAGATCAGAGCTCTCAGCTCCTCCCCCTTAACCATAATACCCTGCTACCTCCCTCCAGTCCTCAGATAGTTTGCCACTTCAACAGTCAAACATACTCTAAAGAGAACACTAACCTAATGCACAACAGGAGGAAAACCCTTCTGTTAAGAGAATGATCACGAAACAGGCTAGGGGGGAGGAGGGGTGGGTTGGTTGTTGACAAATGAAGTTACCTACTCAGATGGAACGTTATGGTGAGTACATAACTTCTTTATCTGAAGTAGTTAACTTCATTTGATCAGCAACCTGTGGGACAGAGTCCCCAGCTACTAAAAAACCTGGGAGGTCCTCATGGAAGGAGATTCCGGAGCACTACCTCTAGAGATCAGATCCAGTTTGTAATGAGAAATGAAGGTATGAGAAGAGGCCCAAGTAGCCGCTGAAGAGATATCATCTAAGGGAACTCTACCAAAATGCTGCAGAAGTAGCCATAGAACGGGTACAGTGAGCATGAACCCCCCAAGGGTTCTGGCCTACCGGAAGTTGAATAGGTTTGTAAGATGCAGTGGGATATCCATCTGGCTAAGGTAACTTTTGTAACAGGCTTGCCTAAGGACGGCTTAGCGAAAGACACTAAAAGCTGTTCTGATTTGCGAAAGGCGGTTGTCCTGTGCAAGTAAAATCGCAATTGTCTACGCACATCCAACAAATGCAGTTTACATTCCCCTCGCTTTTGAAAGTTGGGAAAGAAAACAGGCAAACTGATGATTTGATTGATATTAGCCTCGGAGGCCACTTTAGGCAAGAATGAAGGATTAGTCCTGAGAGATACTCTGTCCTTATGGAAAACCAGGTACAGTGGTTTCGTACAAAGGGCTTGAAGTTCAGACACCTTCCTGGCTGCCGTAATTGCCATCAAGAAGGCAGTCTTCCAGGATAAGAAATTTAAGTCAACGGAAGCTGCGGGTTCAAAGGGTGGACCAGTTAAGGCCTGGAGAACTAAAGTTAGTCCCATGGAGGAACCGCCTTCTTGACTGGAGGTCTTAAGAGAAAGGTGCCTTTCAAAAAGGTCTTTCATATCTTGTGGAAGCTAAGGGTTTAAGGTTGTCCCCGATGCAGAAATGAGAAATGGCAGCCATTTGAACCTTCACAGTAGAACTGGCCCCTTGATGGAACATGTGGGACAGAAATTCAAGAACTGCTGGAATGGGAGCAGAGAAAGGATCCAAATCCCTATCCTTGGCCCAGATGGAAAAACGCTTGCATTTACTGTTGTAGATTTTCCTGGTAGAGGGTTTATGTGCCGCTACCAGAATAGTTTTTACAGAAGACGAGATACCAGGAGTCCTAGCAATCAGTGGAACTGGATCAACCAAGCCATGAGCTTGAGGTCGTCCAGGTTCGGAGTCTGCAATCCCGAAGGATGAGAAATCAGATCCGGAATGGGATCAAAGACCCAAGGAGGAGCTATGATGCAAGACCACAGATACGGAAACCAAATCGGATGAGGCCAGAATGGGGTTATGAGGATTATTTTGCTCCCCAACAGACGAGCCTTCTGCAGAAATTGTCATTAGCGGAAGAGGATAAGCATAAAGAAGACCGGGTGGCCAAGCATGAACCTGGGATTCTCCAGTGCGGGAATTTGAGCGAAAAATTTGCTGCATTTTGGGTTTGAAGGAGACGCAAAAAGATTGCAGCAAGACTGACCCCATCTGAGGAAGATCTGTTTCGCTACCAAGGGGTTTAGAGACCACTCATAAGGTGTGAGGATAGAACGACTCTGCTTGTCTGCTAGAATGTTGGACCGACCCGGAATGTGCATTGCTATCAGAAAGCGGTTGGTGGAAGTCACCCATTCCGAAATTCTCATGGCCTCCCGACAAAGAGGGTAAGACCTGGTTCCTCCCAGTTTGTTGATGTACCAGACTACAGCCACGTTGACTGTCTGAATTGAAATAGTCCCTGGAGGGAGAAGGTCCTGAAGGACTTGCAACGCTAGAAGCACCGCCCTCATCTCCAGAACACTGATATGCAGACTGGTCTCTACAGGGGTCCACGTGCCTTGGACGGTTCTGCCCATGCAATGCCCCCCCCCCCAAGGCGAGAAGCATCCGTGGTCAGCATGGCTTGGGGTTGAGGCATCATGAATGGTCTCCCTTCCCGAAACTCTCGGGAATGAAGCCACCAGAGAAGGGAACTCCTGCAAACTTTGCTCAGGGAAAAATCTGTGAATCCAAAGGGTGTAGGAGATGGGACCATTGGACCTGAAGGATCCACTGCAGGACTCATGTGCAGTCGAGCAAGAGGTGAAAGGCCGATGGCCGCCGACATGAATCCTAGGGCTCTCAGGACTAATTCTGCAGGAGGGGCCGGGGACTGTAGAAGTGCTAATACATGCAGTGACAAGGTGCGCAACCTGTCCGTTGTCAGAAAGGCCCTGGACTGGAGTGTGTTTATCCTGGCCCCTATGAAGTCTAGAACTTTAACAGGATGCAGAGAAGACTTCCCGAAATTTATGGTAATGCCAAGGTGATGGGCCAAGAGTAAAGCATAATCCCTGGCGGAAGAGAGTAGATGCCTTGTGGGGGCGGTGAGGAGTCAGTCGTCTAGGTATGAAAAAACCTTAATTCCCTGAAGTCTCAGGTGGGCTGCTACAACTGCCATGACCTTGAACACCCTGGGGTCTGTAGTGAAGCCGAACTGAAGAACCCTGAACTGATAACTGGCCCCCAGCCAAAAGCAGAGATAACTCCTGGATAGTCTTGTCCATTAGAATGTGGTAGTACGCATCCTTGAGGTCTATGGAGCACATCCAATCGTTCTCCTGCAGAAGGGGAGAATAGATTGTAGAGTGACCATCCGGTATTTCTCTTTGGCAATGAACAGGTTCAAAGTTGACAGGTCGTGAATTGGCCTCAAGTCCCCAGTCTTTTGGCACTAAAAAGAACCTGGAGTAATTGCCCAACCCGGATTGCTCTGGGGGGACATGTTGGATGGCCCTTTTTTCTAATAATTTCTTTATTTCTGAAGCAGTAGCCTCCCTCTGATGGGGTGGGGCATCAGGGAGGTGCCTCACTAACTGGGGAAGACTCAGGAAGGGGATAGTGTAACCTCTGGATATTATTCGGAGCACCCAACGCTCTGTAATAATGGTCTCCCAACTTGTTAGATGCTCCGAAAAACGCCCCCCCCCCCCGACTTCCTCCAGAGAGGGACAGTCGGGCAACCCCTCAGGGCTGCTGTGCGGGTCGGTCAAAGGGTTCTCGACCCGAAATTCTCTGGCTCCCCCCTCCGCCTCTGGGCCAGCGTCCACCTTGTCCTCCCCTGCCTCTGAAGGACGAAGGGTCCGGAGCGGGATGGGACTGCTGAGATTTTCGGAACCACATCTTTTGCCCCCTCTGGTTCCTTGAGGACCACCTTTGAGGAGCAGAGAAGCGGATTCAGACGGCAGACAGCATCTTCCAGTCTGTTTTGCTCTGGAGTAGCGTGTCGCAGACTGTCTTGCCAAACAGAATAGAACAGTCAAAGGGAGAGTTAGCGAAGGACGGCTAGAAGGGTTCCACAAAGTCTGAGCCAGGTGTGGTGCCTCAGGGCGACACCTGCTCTGCTGTCTCTAGCCGCCCCCTCCATGGCATGGGAGAGGAGCCGCATAGAAGTGTTTGATATTGACTTGAGTGGCCATGCGAGCCGAGAAAATTCGCTTGTCCTCAGCAGCCATGGACTCTGGGGAAGACTCAGTGTACTCCATCAGATCCCGCTGGAGCCTAATGACATGTGCCAGATAATTCAGCACCCTTATAGAAAAAAGGTGGCTGAAGCAGACATCCGCTTTCCAATGCGGTCCATCATCAGAGACTCCTATCAGGAGGATGGACCGAGGAACTTTCTTGTGCCAGCCACCACCACCATGGCATCCACCGGGGAACCTTTATTCCACGACGGCTTGTCAGAAGGGGGACTAAGAATTTTATCCGGTCTCTTAGGGATTGGCTCCACAGTGTACGGCTCCTTCCAAGCCCTGGTAATAATCAAATCTACCAAGGGGTCGGCCGGGGGGGGGGGGGGGCAGGAGGAAGAAGGGCCTGCGTCAAACGCCTCCAGAAACACTCGGAGGAAGGTTTTTGGGCTGACCACCCCCCTCTAATGCACAGCATCTCCATAATGTCTCCAAAGGAGACGTCCTCCGGGGGTAACCTGGGGGAACCTTCCCCTAAGTCAGTGTCCTCTGTGGGGGGGGAGTCCAAGTGCCGCCTCTTGCACTTGAGGAACCTCCTCGGCGGGACTGTCAGAGGAGTGCTCACCAACGGGGTCCTGTTCCTCTACAGGAACTGGGGCGCAGACGCAGGTTGCCCCTGAGGCCTGACGATGGACGACAGGCCCATGTGTGAGGGAGTGAAGGGTGGATCCGTAGTACGGACCGGGGACTTCGAACTCAACAGGACCCTCTCCACCACGCAGAACGCCGAAGGTGAACCACTCTACCCTGGCTCAGAGAGTAGTCCCCTTGGCTCAAACGTGAGGACCGGTGTCGGAGCTGAAGCGATCGGACCCGAAAGGGAAGTGCGCTCAGACAACAACGGAGCCGAAGAGACACACACCTGCGGATCTGAAGTTCAGCTCTCAACCCTGAGAGCTCGGATCCGAAAGATAACCTGACAAGCTCAAGGGTAAATCCGGCAAAGTAGCAACTACTATCGGCATAGACTCCCCGGCTCAGACTACTTGGATCAGACTGCTCCGAAACCAGATAGTGGATCGGAGAAGGAGCAATTGTAGCAAAGAAAGGGCCCGAGCTCCCTCCCAGAGGGGGGGGGGGGGCAGGAGCACTCCCATCTGCGTCTGATAAACTCCTGGTGGACCTACAAGTAATCGAGGCAGGCCGGGAAGGTCGCCTGGACGACCTAGAGGGTGACCGGAACTCCTCCTCCAGCTCCGGAAAGAAGTGTGGAAAACGGAGCCGAGAGGGAGAAGACCTGGAAACTCTAGAGGGGGAAACAAGCACTTTAGCTGGCGGTGCCGAAGGGGCTGATTCGGCCAGTCACTTATGGCTCTTATGCCTGTCCCTGTCCTCTCTCTATGCCCCCTGTCTTTTTTAGAACATTTTTCAAAGAAACGTATCTGTTTAGAATCCCTGGTGATAGATCTTCTGACCCAATTAAACAAGCACTACGCCCACTGGAACACATCTGGAAAAGTGTTGGATCATCCACCTTTTCAACTTCAGTGTGCTGAAGTATGCTGTATTGTGCACCCCTTGATGCTAGTCCCTCTCATACAGGTGTATGTGTTCTTTGGCAATGCTTACTACTAGTGAAAAAAGTATAAAATCTTACCATAACCATAGACGTTCTTCTCTTCCAAATTGCAGTATTCATAGCCTTAGCATTATACTTTGCTTAGCTACCCAAACGTCTGGCCAGTAAGAAAACTTTACAGACTGTTTGCCAAAGGGTGCATGGGCCATAAGTGACATCTGCATGTACTTTTCCTCAGAACTGAATGTATAAATGTCTTGTTGGATGACAGGACTTGTGCAGCTATCCTGGGACTGGGGTCCGATTGGGGCATTCAGTTCTGAGGAAAAGTACGTGCAGATGTCACTTTTATGACCAATACCCAAAGATCATGGCAACTCTTTTCATGATGGCCAGGTCAAACACATCCTGGACAGGAAGGTCATGTCCAGGTTGTAATGCTTAGGTAAGTATTAACAGGAATGGACATCTCCTACAACACAGTTCAGACTCTACGAGCAGTACAGATCATGTTGCTGTGGTTCTAGCAGAACTGGCCTCATCTGCCTTGATACCATTTTACAATGAAAAGAACAGACAAAAAAAGTACAGTTTTGTACCTACCATAAATGTAGATGTCCGAACTGGATAGCATCTGCAGTGATAACAAATGGGGTTGTCCTGTCGTCAGGCAGCCCTTCGGTCGGCCGGATTCCAAAGTCCGGGTCCGGCTTCGGCTGATGTCGCACTTCACCCGACGTCATCTCTGCTGGTCTTCGGGTATAAAGGCATCAGCCGACGCCATTTTCCTCAGTGTTTCTTGCCCCAGATGCCAATTGCCCTCTTGGATAGCTAAAATTTTGGATAAATGCCAATGTTTCCAAAATAGTAGAAGGCAAACAAAAAATAAACATGTATGTACATATATACAAACAAATACACCATAAGAGACTCCCCAGCTAGCTATAAGGAGGGTAAATACCCTAGGAGTACCGCAGAGGGGAAGGAGGGAGGGTAATCCTGACTGCAGATGCTATCCAGTTCGGACATCTACATTTATGGTAGGTACAAAACTGTACTATGTCCTTCATGGATGCATCTGCAGTCATAACAAATGGGTAGAATACCATAGCCAACTAGGGGAGGAGGAAAAATAATTATGGTGTAGTCAGGATCCCTTGCAGTACAGCAGTGGCAAACCCTGCTCGGGATCTAGAGTATAGAGGTAAATTATAATGCTTGGCAAATGTATGCAAGGAGGTCCAAGTAGCCGCCTCAATGTCCTTGGTTGCCACTCCTCTTAAGAAAGCTGTGGTAGTGGCTGTAGCCCTTGTAGAATGAGGTCTTATGTTCTGTGGAATTGGTTTTCCATGGTAAGAGTAACAGAATCTTATGCAATTTCCTATCCATTTGGAGATGGCCTGTTTGGAAATTGCTTTTCCTTCCCTTCCTGTTGCATAGGCTACAAAGAGCTGGTCAGTTTTTCTGTTAGCTTTGGTTCTGTCCAGGTAGTAGCGTAACTGTCTATGTACATCCAAGGTATGCATTATTCTTTCACCTCTGTTTTGTGGATTGGGAAAGAAGCTAGGTAGGTGGATTGCCTGGTTTAAAGATACTCTGGATACCACCTTAAACATAAATGTAGGATTAGTCCTCATGGACACCCTATCTTGATGGAAGATTA
Organism: Protopterus annectens; assembly: GCF_019279795.1. Taxonomy (NCBI): domain Eukaryota; kingdom Metazoa; phylum Chordata; order Ceratodontiformes; family Protopteridae; genus Protopterus; species Protopterus annectens. The sequence goes on from NC_056739.1 coordinate 458,045,434, forward strand.
GGAAGGGTTGCACTGCCATTAAGGCCTGTAGTTCCGAAACCCTCCTTGCTGAAGTAATAGCCAGTAGGAAAGCAGTTTTCCATGACAGGTGTTGTAGGTCTGCTGTTGCTGCTGGTTCAAACGGAGGGAGTGTCAATTTTTCTAGTACAAAATTCAAGTCCCATGCTGGTAATGGTGGTTTCCTAGGAGGTTTTACATTCTTGATCCCTCTGAGGAACTGCCCGAGTAGAGGATGTGAAAAGACAGGAGGATCAAAGCTGTATTCTGCTGAAATAGCTGATGCATGTATCTTGATGGAGGAATAGGACAGGCCTGTATGTAGAAGCTCTGCCAAGTACTCCAGAATGTTAGCAATATCTATGTTCGACACATCTTTTCCTCTTTCAGTACTCCAAATGACGAACCTTTTCCATTTTCCTGCATAGTTCCTTCTTGTTGAAGGTCTGCGGGCTTCAAGGATAAGGTCTGCTATATGATGTTCCAGGCAGTCAGTTGCAAGGTTTTTAGGTTTGGATGTATGATGTTGTAGTTGTTCTGAGTTAGAGGCATCAGGGGTATTGACCACATTTTCTCCCGAGACATGGTCCTCAGTAATGGGTACCAGTGTTGTCTTGGCCAGTTCGGTGCTATCAGAATTATCCTTGGACGTTCCTCTTTGATTTTCAGAAGTACCTTGTGTATTAAGGGGAGAGGTGGGAATGCATATGCTGTCAGGCCTTTCCAGCTGAAGGATAGAGAGTCCACCTTCCATGCAAGTGGGTGGAATGTCCTTGTGCAGAATTTTTTGAGCTGGTGATTTTGTGGGGAAGCGAATAGGTCTATTTGTGGCATTCCCCATTTCTTTGTGATGGTCTTGAAGATGTCCGGGTGTAGCATCCATTCGTGAGCATCAGAGGTGGTTCTGCTTAAAATGTCTGCTAGGGTGTTTTCTTTTCCCAGTACAAATATTGCCTGTAACTGGATGTTGTAGCTTAGAGCCAGATTCCAAAGGTCCAAAGTCATCCTGCATAGGGGGCAAGAATGAGTGCCTCCCTGCTTGTTGATGTACCACATGACTGTGGTGTTGTCTGTCCTTATCATCAAATGGCCTTCTTTGAGGAATGGTCTGAATTTTAGGATTGCCAGTTTTACTGCCAGCATTTCTTTTTGGTTGATGTGCAGGTGCAGCTGGTCCCGAGTCCACAGTCCTTGTACGCATTTGTCCATCATGTGTGCCCCCCATCCTAGGTCTGAGGCATCCGTTGTGATGGTTTGGTTTGCTCGAAAGTTGTGGAAGGGTAAGCCTGGGTTTGACTGGCATGCCCGAGCCCACCATAGGAACTCCTGTTTTAAGCATGGGATTAGTGGTATTTCTGTTTCTAAGCTGTGTCTGTGTTGAGACCATAAATTCTTTAGGTACCACTGTAACTTTCTCATATGCAGTCTGGCATGTGGGACCAAGATTATGCATGATGCCATGTAGCCCAAGGCCTGCAGAACTTCTCGCTGTTAGTTTGTTCTGCTTTGTTAATGCCAAGAAGTAAAGAGGGAGTTCTTTTTGTTTTTCTGCAGTTAGGAATGCCATCTGTTTTACTGTGTCCAATTCCACGCCCAAGAAAGTTCTTGTCTGGGATGGAGTCAGCCTTGACTTTTGTAAATTGACTGTGTATCCCAGGGCTTGAAGCAAGTAAATGACCCTTTGTAAATCTGTTGTCAGCTTGCTTTTGTTGTCCGCTTGCAACAGGCAGTCGTCCAGATATGGATAAATTTGGATTCCCTGTACTCTGCAGTGAGCGATTACTGATGCCAGGCATTTTGTGAATACTCTGGGCGCAGTAGATAAGCCAAAGGGCAATGCTGAGAATTGATAATGCTCTGATCCTGCAAGAAATCTGAGGTATCTTCTGCAATTTGGTCGAATGGGGACGTGCAGGTATGCCTCCTTGAGATCTAGAGTTACCAGCCAACACTCCTTGCCCAGCATGGGAAGAAGTTGCTGTAGGGTCAGCATTTTGAATTTTGGGACAATGATGTATGTGTTTAAGATGGACAGGTCGAGAATAGGTCTCCAGTTTTCTCTTTTCTTGGTACTAGGAAGAGTCTGGAGTAGAATCCTTTGCCCTGTTCTGTTATTGGTACCCTTTCCACAGCTCTCATCTTTATTAATTCTGCTATCTGATGCAGGGCTTCTATTCTTTAATTTGGGGGCAGGTTTGGCATTCCTCTTTTTACTGGTAAAGTGTGGAAGTGGAACCGGTAGCCTTGGTCTATGGTTTGTAAAATCCACTTGTCTTTTGTAATATAGTGCCAATTTTTCGAGAATAAGGCTAACTTTCCGCCTAATGGTGCTGCTATTTGCTCCCTGGTAGGCGGAGTCAGATTCAAGTCACTGATTGTCCTGTTGCAGTGGCAGTGGTTGTGTGTGCCTCGGTTATTGCCTTGCCACTGTCGTCCTCTGTAGGCACCTCCTCTGGATTGATTTCTGCCCCTCGAGCGTCTGTTCCTGCCCCTTTGTGACCTTGTGGAGTCAGGAAAGGACCAATTTTTGGCAGGCCAGTTCCTGCTAAACCTTGGGGGCTGAACCTGTAGGAAATCTTTGACTGTTTGAACAGATTTTGCCTTCTCTTCCATTTTCTTCATTACCTGCTGGGCAGGTTCCCCAAATAGACTGGCCTTATCCATAGGAGCATCCAATAGCTTAGCTTTAACATGATCTGGTAAGACCTGTTCTTTCAACCATGCATGCCTTCTTATAACTGTGCCAGTCATGGCTGATCTAAATGAAGCCTCCAGTGCATCATAGCCACATTTTAAAGAATGGTTACTAACCTGTTGGATGTTATTCACCATTTCTAATACATATTTCTTATCTAAAGATTCATCAGAGGACAGCTTTTTAATTAACTGATCAAGCATAAACTCTTGGTATTGGATCATGTGAAACTGACAGTTTAAAGCTCTAGCTGAGAGAGTAGCAGAGGTGTAGACTTTTTCCCCATCTCTAATGACCTGGATTCCCTTTCAGAGGGAATAGGGTTTCTTGCTGTGGTCGAGGCTACTGCCTTAGGCCCCTGGGATATAGTTTCGGGGTCTGCAAGTGGGGCCTTGTATAGGTGGTGATGAGTGTCTGGCACCCTGTAAAATCTATCTGGTTTGGCAGGGGCTGGAGGTAGAGAATCAGGTGCAGTGCAGACATCATTAAATGCATCGTCCACAACAGATAGGACAGGAGGTATAGCTAAGGGCCTATGTTGTGGTAAGTGCAGAAAGGTCCTAAGCCTTTTTCTTGAGTCTGAGAAATCTTGTCCCTGCCATTGGAATTGTTCTCTCATGGCATGTAAGGTTTCCCCAAAGGAGAATTCCTCTGGTGGAGACACAGCTGGAATGGATTCTTCTGCATCTGAATCTTCATAGTTGGAGAAAGGAGCCTCTGGCTGGTCTGTAATGTCTGAGTCATCCGCAGAATCAGAGGACACAGGCTCGGGGGGCTCTGCTCTAGGTCTCTTTTCTGGGGGCTGAGAGGCCCTGTCTGGGTGAGATTGGGATCCCCTAATTAAGGATATTAAATCTTCTGCCAGAGTAAGCATTTGTGAACTAGAAGTGGGCCTGAGAGAAGGTGGTTTAACAGGCACTGATTTAGCTGATTTGGCTGCTTTAGCCCTGGCAAAGGCCTTAATAGACATGGCTGCAGGAGGCCTAGCAGCACCACGTGCTGGGGTAGAGATATCCAAGGGGATGGTGTCTGATAGATCAGTAGGATCCACAGTTGTAGGCAAAATTTCTGAGGCTAGTTCAGGTAAGGTAGCAGGGGCCTCAGTAGTAGTCATGGATTCGGCTGTAGATTGACCAGTTCTCGGTTTCGGCCGAAACAGAGACACTCGCGGCTTGCTTAACTGTGGTTTCGGCCGAAACCGCGGACCGCGAGTGTCGGTCTTTTTCTTTGCGTTTAACAATTTGGGTAGTCGGAGGATCCGACGGCATAATGTACGCAAAATCTGAGCCGAAAAACTGTTCAGCAAACTCCGACCGACGCCTAAGCGTTCGTCGGTTGAAGGAAGCACAGGCCGAACAGGCTGCTACGTCGTGGTCTGGGCCTAAGCAAGGCAAACAGTAGGAGTGGAAATCTTTATGAGGTATTTGTTTCCCACAAGTTAAACAGTTATTGACTTTCTGACATCGGCTGAGGCAAGAAAGAGTCCGCAACGGGGTACTTAGCTTTTTAGAAGTCTTTGAAGTAGTATTCGGTAGTAGTAATCTCTGGATCTGACAGACCGGCACTTGCGAACAGCTTCTGCTTCGGGCGCCATGCGGCAAGAAAGGCAGAGGAAAATGGCGTCGGCTGATGCCTTTATACCCGAAGACCAGCAGAGATGACGTCGGGTGAAGTGCGACATCAGCCGAAGCCGGACCCGGACTTTGGAATCCGGCCGACCGAAGGGCTGCCTGACGACAGGACAACCCCATTTGTTATGACTGCAGATGCATCCATGAAGGACATCAAGGAACCAACCCCTTCAGAGATGGCTGGTTGGCAGAGGCCTTCCACTCCTGTACATGGAGAATAAAAGGACACTGTCAAGACTATGCACATCCAGGGACTTCAGAATCTTCTCTATTCTTGATGGGAGATGAACACTGGGAGGTTAACAGTCTGAATTACAGGAGAGCCCATTACTACGCAAGGTATGACTGAACTGGTGAGTCAACTAACCCTATGCCCAACGAAGACTAAAGTCTTCTGCATTATGGCCTGAAGCTCTAATCCTTCTGGCTAAAGTAAAACATGCAAATTACTAGAAAATATTTAGCTGGCTTCTGTCTACACAAGTGAAACAGATTCGCTGGTCACAAGGCATTCTCTGCACAAGATTTGCGACTAGCTTGAGACCACCCATTTAGCCATAATGCACCATTCCTTGGTAGCTTCAATAACTAACATTACACAATCTTAATAAGCAAAATATTTAAAATGGCCAGGAAGAAATACTACTTCAGGAATACAAGACATTTTAGCACTCAGTCAATCTTGGGCCCCTGGGGCTCTTCAAAGTCCCTCCAGAAATCAGGAGTGAGGGAGATGGACGCAAATATTTCCAAAGAGAAAATACATTATTCTGATGTGTAACTTGCACATTTTAAGTTACTCATCTGTATAGTGGAAACAGATCAACAGAATCCACAGCAGACCTTGGGGAGGAAGTAGGTTTAAGAAACCTCTCTGGACCCAGATAAAATATTCAGCCCAAAACGCTAAGCAAAAGTATAAACAGCTTAAACACCACATAGCAGCTGTGCACATTTTATCTAGAAGTAGACTTGTGGAAAGCTGCTGACGCAGCCTTTGTGCTTTGGAAGGCAGTGGAACATTACTAGGCGATTACCATAATAAAAATGCCCAGCCAGCCATTTGGAATGTTAAATTTTAGTTTACCTTTTTTTCATCACACACACACGGGATTGCAATTCAAGCTAGTCTTCAGAGACTAGCCACCAGAAAAACAGGGACTCCCAGGACACAAGTTTAGCAGAATCTGGAGATTCAAGTAGTGAGATGAGACTAGTTGTTTAAGACCCATGGAGTGGAATGAATCAATGCAAGTACGGAATTAAAAACTTTTAGTTATGTACTTACCATAACGATAGATGTACGTGATCCATCTCGCCTACATTCATTACTGACTGGCTCGGAGTAGAGAGTCTGCTCCGACTGCCACTATAACTAGCACAAAGTCTCATTGGCTGGGCTAACCCTGTATCCTAGGATGCATCACACCCAAACCCCCAGATCTTGTTTGCCCCAATATTATCTTCCCACATACACAAGGATATATATGTAAGAGGAGAGAAAATAATATCCTCAGAGAAATCAGAATACAAGTTTCTTCCAAGTCCAACAGGTAGGGGGAAGGAGGGCGGGTACGTAAGAATGTAGGCGAGATGGATCACATACATCTATCGTTATGGTAAGTACATAACTAAAAGATGTAATGTGATCCTATCTCGCCTACATTCATTACTGACGGGACACCGAAATCCCGGGAGGCTCACTGGAAAACACTCCTGAGCACTGTGGAACCAAAGGAAGCCCGACCTCTAGAGGCCACGTCCAGTTTGTAATGAGAAATAAAGGTATGTGGAGAAGTCCAAGAAGCCGCTGCACATCTCATCTATGGATAGTCTAGCATGAAAAGCCACTGAAGTTGACATAGCCCTGGTAGAATGCACCTCAACTGGAAAGGGAAGATCCTTACCCGCTAATGCATAAATAAAGGAGATGCAGTCTCTAATCCACTTAGCTATGGTGCCCTTAGTTACAGATCTGCCAATTCTATTGTCCGAAAAGGGCACAAACAACTGATCTGATTTCCTCTCCTGTTGTGTCCTATTTAAATAAAACCTCAATTGTCTATGCACATCCAACTGTGGAAATTTGTATTCTGCTTTGTTGGAAAACAGTGGAAAAAAGACCGGAAGCTCAATAGACTGGTGGAAACAAAAGGCAGAAGAGACCTTAGGGAGAAAAGGATCAAGCCAGAGATACTCTGTCCTTATGAAAAATTAAATAAAGGAGGTTTAACAGAAAGGGCTTGAAGCTCCGATACCCTTCTGGCTGAAGTTATGGCTACCAAGAAGGCAGTCTTCCATGACAAAAATTTCAATTCACAGGTGGCTGCCGGCTCAAAGGGAGAAAACGTCAAAGCTCTGAGCACCACATCTAAATCCCATGGCAAGACAGGTTGCGAAACCGGAGGGCGAAGCAACCAGGCTCCTTTCAGAAAGGCTTAACACATGTGCAACATGATAATTGGAGATTGCTGCCAACTGAACCTTTATGGTGGAGGCAGCAGAGCCCCGTCTAAAGAGTGTTGCTAAGAAATCTGACACCGCAGACACAGGGGCTGTAAGGGGATCAAGATCACGTTGCAGAGCCCAAATTGCAAATCTCTTCCATTTACTAGAGTATATTTTCCGAGTAGAAGACTTGTGGGAGGAAGACAGAATATCTACTACTTCCAGGGTAAAGATATGCTGTCTGACTAAGGTCGGAAGTGGAGCAGCCAGGCAGCGAGCTTGAGTGTTCATAGGGATGGATGGAGCTGTCCTGACTGATGAGTCAATAGGTCTGGAGCTAGGTTCAGAATCCAAGGACCATCCACTGCATACTTCCGAAGGAAGGGGAACAAAACTTGATGGGGCCAGTGTGGTGCGATCAAAATCATCTTGCTTCCCAAGCAGGAAGCCTTCTGAATCACTCTTGGTAGAAGAGGGACCGGCAGGAAGGCGTAGTGCAGACCGGAGGGCCAATTGTGGACTAGAGCATCCCTGGGTGACTCCCCCTGTGGGGGGATCAGAGTGAAAAAACTGCTGCACTTCGCATGCAGAGGGCTGGCAAAGTGGTCGCAGCAGGGAAGGCCCCACTTGGAGAAGATCTGAGCAGCTCTGTCATTCAGGGACCACTCGTGAGGCATCAGAATAGCTCTGCTCAGCCTGTCTGCCATCACATTAGACTTCCCCAGAATGTGGGTTGCCACTAGAAAGCACTGGGAAGCGATCGCCCATTTCCACACTCATGTCCTCCCTGCAAAGAGGGTAGGACTTGGTTCCTCCCTGCTTGTTCAGATACCAGGCAACCGACATTGTCGGATAGAATCGCAATAGTTCCCCTGGGAAGAGAGCTGTGAAGTGCCTGCAATGCTAGAAGCACAGTTCTCATCTCTAGAACATTCATATGTAATTGAACCTCGTGATCTTGCCACATACCTTGGACTGTCTCGCCCAGATAATGCCCCCACCCTATCTGGGAGGAGTCCGTGGTTACTGTGGCAATAGGGGACGGGGGGCTCAAGGGTCCTCCCTTGATTCAGATTGGATTAGAGAAGCCACCAACACAAATCCTGCCGGCATGTTTCCGTGATGAGAATCGGATGGGATAAGGGACGTTCCTGATATGACCACTGGACCAAAAGAAGCCACTGAAATATTTGCATGTGTAACCTGGTTAGCAGAACTAGGAGAATGGTAGCCACCACTGATCCCAACTGAAGAACTATCCTGGCTTGGGCTTTTTCCCGGGGTAGTAAAGGCAGGACTTGGGCCTGTAACACTTACTCTGTGGATAGAAAAGCTCACATCTCTACACAGTCTAGCTCTGCGCCAATAAAGGCAACACGCTGTGATGGCAACTATACAGACTTTGCCCAGTTAAACTAAATCCCTAGAAGATGGTCCAATTTGACAGTAGCTCTCGTGGCTTGAACAAGTAGATGCCTGGTGGGGGCAGTGAGGAGCCAGTCGTCTAGATAAAGAAACACCTGGAATCCTAGATGTCTCAGGTGAGCTGTCACCACTGCTGGACACTTGAACACTCTGGGGGCTGTGGTGAGACCAAAGGGCAGGGCCCGGAATTGAAAATGACTGGCTCCCAGCCGGAAGCATAAATGATTCCTGGAAGCCTTGTTTATCTTGAAGTGATAATAGGCATCCTTGAGATCGAGGGAGCACATCCATACTCCTTTGTCCAGCAATGGGAAAATGGATTGCAAAGTGACCAATCGGAACTTGGACTTCTGTACAAAGCGGTTTAGACGGCCGAGATCCAGAATGGGTCTCAAGTCACCTGTTTTTTTTTTTAAACCAAAAATAACCTTAAGTAAGTTCCTAATCCAATGTTGTCTGTGGGGACTGGTTGGATGACTCCTTTTTCTAGCAGCTTTGATACCTCTATTGCTGCCGGATCCTGTTGACAGGATAAACGTTGGGATTTTTCTTGATGGCAGGGGGGGGGGGGGATAAAGGGAATGGTGTAACCTCCGGTGATGATACGAAGCACCCATCGATCCTGAGTGATTGACTCCCAGGCCTGAAGATGCTCCGAAAAACGACCCCCGACTAGCTCCGGAGACGCACAGTCAGGTAATCCCTCAGGGACGTTGGTAGGAGGAACCATGAAAGGACTGTCTCCTGTATTGCGGGGGGCCTCCACCGCCTCTAAAGTGATGCCTTCCATTAAAATTCCCCCCTCCTATGCCCCTGGAGGGAGGGTCACTTTGATGGGCAGGGGAAGACTTTTGAGACTTTCTGAACCACATTTTTCCTCCCCTCTGAGCCTTGGGATAAGGTCTAGAGGGAAGCGAAAAACGGGCCCCAACAGCAGACAAAGTCTTACCCTCTTGCTCACATCTAGTGAGGGTGTCTTTCACTTTGGGTCCAAAAATGGAGCAACCGTCGAATGGAGCGTCCGTGAAAGAAGACTTGAAAGCCTCCGCAAAATGACAAGCGCATCCAAGCTTGCCTCCTGAGGGCTACGCCCAAACTCAATGCTCTACCCGTCCCCTCGGCTGCATAAGATATGAGCCTCATGGACGAGTTGACGATGGAAGAAAGGGTAGACAGCTGGGCGTTAGACTGGGCCAACGCCTCAGGCAAGTTACCAGACAGGGTATCTCCCAACTTTCATGAGATCCCTTTGGAGCTGTGTAAAATGACAAGTAATTCAGCGACCGCAAGGTAAAGGTCGCCGAAGACATGGTACGCTTCCCATACCTATTCCATACTCCTAGACTCCGGATGGAAGTAGAAGCCTCTGCCACGTCCTGCTGAGTGGCAGACGCCACCACCATAACATCCAAAGGTACTCCTCTTGGTCTAAAATTCTCTGACAGGAGGCGCAGATAAGAACTTATTGGGGCGGCTAGGAACTGGCTCCACAGAGTCAGGGTGTTCCCACACCCTTCGACAAATAAGATCCAATAATTCATCGAAGAATGGAGACACCCAGGAGGCGGAAGGCTATGCTCCGTAGGCCTCGAGGAAGACAGACTCCTCCTCAGAAGGGTTTTTGGATGGCCAGTTGCCCCGCTGTCTCAAGATCTCCAAGATATCAGAGAACGAGACATCAGAGGAAGACTTCGGGGACCCTTCTGCATCATCGTGGTCAGTGTCAGAGGTGAAACTCATCTGGGGAGTCTACGTGCTTCCACTTACACTTCTTCCTGGGAGGCTCTTCAGGCACAGACTGAAGGGCCCTCAGAAAGTAGGGGACCACACATGGAGGTATCCTCAGGCATAGGAGCCCCGCTGTCCAGAGATAAGCGGACACCACAGGCTCTAGTCGCAGCACCTAGGGAAGGAGTTGCCGATTCAGGTGAAGTCACTGTTGTCTTGGCCAGCGCGCTCCTCATAGCCTCGAAGGCAGGTCCACCAGAAACGGACGAAAAACCCACCTCAGAGACCATGACCGGAGTCTGGGTATCCCTAGCCGAAGCACCAAGGGGAGACTCTGAGCCGCAGTCTGAAGCCCCGATGTATCCCCCTCTGATTCGACTGAGGACACCAGAGTACCGAAACCTGTAGAAGGAATGGAAAGGGTTGGAGCCGATGTCGGATCCGAAAGACTAGCAGGAGGTTTCGGAGCAGACCTAGGGACTTCACTCGATTCGGCGGACTCCGGCTCAGACGACATCGAGGTTGTCGGAGGAGGAAGAAACGGAACAAATATAGTAGCTGGCTCCGGAGCAGACAGGGCTGGAGCCGAAAATAACTTAGTCAACACTGGCGACTGGAGGAGCCTCTGGACCACCCTATCGACATCCGAATCAGAGAGCCTGGAGGACTTGGAGGAGACCGAAGGGGGTCGAGAAACCTTCTCTGTCGGAACCGAAACAAGACTGGGGGAAGGGCTCCGAATCGGCTCCAAGAGGATCGGAGCCGAAGCAGGCTCGAGAAAGTACAGTTTTGTACCTACCATAAATGTAGATGTCCGATAGGCATGCATCTGCAGTCCTTACAAATGGGTTGTCCTGTCGTCAGGCAGCCCTTCGGTCGGCCGGATTCCAAAGTCTGGGTCTGGCCTCGGCTGGTGTCGCACTTCACCCGACGTCATAGCTGCAGTTCTTCGGGTATAAAGGCATCAGCCAACGCCATTTTCCTCTGTTTCTTGCCCCAGATGCCAGGTGCCCTCTAGGAAGGCTAAATTTGGAGAAATGCAAATGGTTCCAAATAGTAGAGAGCAAACAAAAAATAAACATGTATGTACATATATACAAACAAATACACCATAATAGATTCCCCCAGCTAGCTACAAGATGGGCAAATACCCTAAGAGTACCACAGAGGGGAAGGAGGGTGGGTAATCCTGACTGCAGATGCATGCCTATCGGACATCTACATTTATGGTAGGTACAAAACTGTACTATGTCCTTCAAGGATGCATCTGCAGTCCTTACAAATGGGTAGAATACCATAGCCAAACTGGGGGAGGAGGAGAAATAAGATTATGGTGTAGTTAAGATCCCTTGCAAAACAGCAGTGGCAAAACCTGCTCGGGATCTGGAGTATAAAGGTAAATTATAATGCTTGGCAAATGTATGCACGGAGCTCCAAGTAGCAGCCTCTAAAATGTCTTTGGTAGCCACTCCTCGTAGAAAAGCTGTGGTAGTGGCTGTAGCCCTTGTAGAGTGAGGCCTGATGTTTTCTGGAGTTTTCTTCCCATGGTAGGAGTAACAAAATCTAATGCAATTTCCTATCCACTTAGAGATTGTCTGTTTTGAAATTGCTTTTCCTTCCATTCCTGTTGCATATGCTACCAGTAGCTGGTCAGTTTTTCTATTGCCCTTGGTCCTGTCCAGGTAGTAGCGTAATTGTCTATGTACATCCAAGGTGTGCAACAGTCTTTCTCCCCTGTTCTGTGGGTTGGGGAAGAATGTAGGTAGGTGGATAGCCTGATTTAAAGATACTCTGGAGACCACCATTGGCATAAAAGTAGGATTTGTTCTCATGGACACTATCTTGATGGAAGATCAGGAAGGGCTGTACTGCCATTAATGCCTGTAGCTCAGATACCCTTCTTGCTGAAGTGATTGCAAGCAGGAAAGCAGTTTTCCATGATAAGTATTGTAATTCTGTTGTTGCTGCTGGTTCGAAAGGAGGGAGTGTCAACTTTTCTAGCACAAAGTTCAAGTCCCATGCTGGCAATGGTGGCTTCCTAGGTGGTTTTACATTTTGAATTCCTCTCAGAAACTGTGAGCAGAGGATGCGATAAGACTGGAGGATCCAAGTCGTATTCTGCTGAAATAGCTGATGCATGAATCTTAATGGAAGAATAGGACAGGCCGTTGTGGAAGAGGTCTGCCAAGTATTCCAGGATGTGGGCTATGTTTACCAGCGACACATTTTCTCCTTTTGCAGTACTCCAAATGTGATATCTTTTCCATTTTGCTGAATAATTTTTCCTTGAGGGTCTGCGAGCCTCCAAGATAATGTCTTTAACCCTTTGCATAAGACCAAATAACCCAAGTTTATCCCAATGTTCCAGGCAGTCAGCTGCAGTGTTTTCAGGTTTGGATGCAGGGTGTTGTAGTTGTTCTGTGTTAACAGCAAGGGAACTAGGGGTAGGGGCCATATTTGTTCCCGAGACATGCTCCTCAGTAATGGGTACCAATGTTGCCTTGGCCAGTCTGGAGCTATCAGGATGATCCTTGGACGGTCTTCTTTGATCTTCAATAGCACCTTGTGCATCAAAGGAAGTGGTGGGAATGCATATGCTGTCAGGTTTTTCCAACTGAAAGATAGGGAGTCCACTTTCCAAGCAAGTGGGTGGTACGTCCTTGTGCAGTATTTCTTCAGTTGGTGATTGCGTGGGGATGCAAATAAGTATTTCTGGTAGTCCCCATTTTCTTGTAATGGTTTTGAAGATGTCCGGATGTAGCATCCATTCTTGGGCATCCGTGGTAGTTCTGCTTAGTATGTCTGCAGGAATGTTTTCTTTTCCTGGTACAAAAATTGCTTATAACTGAATGTTGAAGCTCAGGGCCACATTCCAGAGGTCCACTGCCATCCGGCATAGAGGGTACGAATGTGTGCCTCCCTGTTTGTTGATGTACTGTGGTGTTGTCTGTCCTTAACAGTTGACCTTGTCGAAGAAATGGTCTGAATTGCCAGTTTTACTGCCAGCATTTCCTTTTGATTTGTGTAGGTGCAGCTGGTCTTGAGTCCATAAACCTTGTATGCACTTGTCCAGCATGTGGGCCCCCCAACCGAGGTCTGAGGCGTCCGTTGTGATGATTTGGCTTGGTTGAGTGCTGTGGAAGGGCAGTCCTTTGTTTGATTGACAGGCCTGAGCCCACCATTGGAATTCTTGCTTCAGGCATGGGATTATTGGAATTTGGGTTTCTAGGCTGTGCTTGTGCTGAGACCATAAATTCCTTAGGTACCACTGTAACTTTCTCATATGCAGTCTGGCATGTGGAACCAATATTATGCAGGATGCCATGAAACCCAAGGCTTGCAGGACTTTTCTTGCGGTTAGCTGGTTCTGCTTTGTTAATGCCAAGTAGAGAGGGAGTTGCTCCTGTTTTTCTACTGTTAGGAATGCCATTTGTTTTGATGTGTTCAGCTCTGCACCCAAAAAGGTTATCCTTTGGGATGGTATCAGCCTTGACTTTTTTATATTGACTGTGTATCCCAGGGCTTGCAGTAGATAAATGACCCTTTTCAAGTCTTCTGCTAGCTTGCTTTTGTTGTCCACTTGTAACAGGCAGTCGTCCAGGTAAGGGTAGATTTGGATTCCCTGAAGCCTGCAATGAGCAATTACTGATGCCAGGCATTTCGTGAACACTCTGGGCGCAGTAGATAAGCCAAAGGGCAATGCTGAGAATTGATAATGCTCTGATCCTGCAAGAAATCTGAGGTATCTTCTGCAATTTGGTCGTATGGGGACGTGCAGGTATGCCTCCTTGAGATCTAGAGTTACCAGCCAAGACTCCTTGCCCAACATGGGAAGAAGCTGCTGTAGGGTCAGCATTTTGAATTTTGGGACAATGAGGTACATGTTTAAAGCGGACAGGTCGAGAATAGGTCTCCATTTCTTTTCTTTTCTTGGTATCAGGAAGAGCCTGGAGTAAAATCCTTGGCCTTGCTCGATAGATGGTACTTTTTCTACAGCTCTCATCCTTAGTAAGTGAGTTGTTTTAGAGCTTCTGCCTTTTGATTTGGAGGTAGGTTTGGCATTCCTCTCTTCCTTGGTAGAGTATGGAAGTGAAACCTGTAACCTTGGTCTATTGTCTGCAAAATCCACTTGTCTCCTGTGATGTAATGCCAGTTTACTGAAAATAAGGCTAGCTTCCCGCCTAAGGGTGCCTCTAGTTGTTCCCTGGTAGGCGGTGCCAGAGCCAAGTCACTGTGATTGTCCTGTAGTAGTGGTGGTGGCTGTATCTGTGGCTGTACCTCGCTGGTTGTTAGCCTGCCACTGACGTCCCCTGTAGGCACCTCTGGATTGACCTCTGCCTCTTGAGCGCCTATTCCTGCCTCTCTGAGCTCTGGAGCTGTCTGGAAAGGACCAATTCTTGGAGGGCCAATTCCTGCTAAACCTTGGAGGTTGGCCCTGTAAGAAATCTTTAACTGTCTGGACCGATTTTGCTTTCTCTTCCATCTTCTTCAGCACCTGCTGTGCAGGAGAGCCAAACAAATTGATCTTGTCCATGGGAGCATCTAGTAGCTTTGATTTGACATGGTCTGGTAAGGCCTGCTCTTTTAACCATGCATGTATTCTGATCACTGTGCCAGTCATGGCTGATCTGAAGGAAGCTTCCAGTGCATCATAGCCGCATTTTAAGGAATGATTACTGACCTGTTGAATGTTATGTACCATTTCCTGAACAGAAATTTTGTCTAATGGTTCATCTGAGGACAGGTTTTTAGTTAACTGGTCTAACAAATTCCTGATAGAAATGAGATCCTCTGCTAGACTGAGAATTTGTGAACTAGAACTAGGCCTGTGAGAGGGGGTCTTAGCAGGCACAGTTTTGGTAGATTTAGTTGCTTTAGCCCTGGCAAAGGCCTTAATCGACATGGTTGCTGGTGGCCTAGCAGCTCCACGTGCAGGGGTTGAAATATCCAAGGGGATAGTATCAGATAAATCCTGGGAACCTGCAAGAGCAGGTGGGATTTCAGTAGCCGATTCCACCAGGTTGGATGAGGCCTCGGTAGTAGGTAAGCTTTCGGCTGAAGGAAGAACCATGAGCTCGGTTTCAGCGAAACAGAGACACTTCGGTTGGCTTAACCGCGGTTTCGCCGAAACCGCGGACCGCGAGTGTCTGTCCTTTCCTGCGCTTTTAGATATTTGCGGTCGGAGGATCCAACGGCATAATGTAAGCAAAAGCGGGCGAAAAACTCCTCAGCAAATTCCGACCCGGCGTCTAGCGTCGGTTAAAGAAGCACAGGCTAGACAAGCTGCTACGTCGTGGTCTGGGCCTAAACAAGGTAAGCAGTAAGAGTGGAAATCTTTATGAGGTATTTGTTTCCCACAAGTTAAACAGTTACTCACTTTTTCTGACATCGGCTGAGGCAAGAAAGAGTCCCCAACGGGGTACTTAGCTTTTTAGAAGTCTTCGGTAGTAGTAGAAGTATTCGGTAGTAATCTCTGGTTCTGACCGACCGGCACTTGCGAACAGCT
This sequence comes from Protopterus annectens, assembly GCF_019279795.1. Taxonomy (NCBI): domain Eukaryota; kingdom Metazoa; phylum Chordata; order Ceratodontiformes; family Protopteridae; genus Protopterus; species Protopterus annectens. Next base: position 458,060,864 of record NC_056739.1, read on the forward strand.
TCTGCTTCGGGCGCCACGCGGCAAGAAAGACTGAGGAAAATGGCGTCGGCTGATGCCTTTATACCCGAAGAACTGCAGCTATGATGTTGGGTGAATTGCGACACCAGCCGAGGCCAGACCCAGACTTTGGAATCTGGCCGACTGAAGGGCTGCCTGACGACAGGACAACCCATTTGTAAGGACTGCAGATGCATCCTTGAAGGACATCCACCGCAACCTCCTTCGGTGCAGACTACCATGGAGTCAAAGAAGCTGACCCCGCAGCAGACAATACTTCCTGCGGCTCCGAGACCAGTGGAGCAGAGGAAGGAGATGTAGTTTTAGACCTTTTCTCCGTAGGCTCCGATGAACTAGTCTGAGCCGGAGACTTCATTTTAGTCTTGGACCTGGATTTCTCAGAGGGAGAAGACGCCAAAGTTTCCTCAAAGGAGGGTTTAATCAAACCCTTGAGGATAAGTTTATTTTTTCTCTCCAGTAAAACCCTGGCAGAGAAGGCATGACACTGCAGGATTCCTGCAAGTGTATGGCACCAAGGCAATAAACACAGATGGCGTGGCCATCAGTCAGCGACATCTTATACGCACACTTGGCGCATTTTTTAAAGCCAGATGGCTTATGTTCTTTGGGTTCCTTGCCCGACATAAGGAACACAAGTCCACAAGTAGAGCAACAAAACTTCGATTTAAACTAAAAATCACACGAAGCACACTCAGCAATACAAGGTAGGGAGGGAGGAAAGGGCTCTAACTTAAAACGCCCGAACACTTAACGACACAAGATAAGGCAAAGGCCCTCAAACTTAAACGGGCCTAGCCCGCCAAACAGAAGGATTACCTAACAAATGCAATCAGTCACAAAAATGGATACAACAGACAACGCAGCTATTAGAATAGCTTTTTTTGGTATAAACTCGAGCAACAGCTATAAGTTCAAAAACAAGAGAGGGCACTTAGCCACAGCCAAGTCTAGACCACGTAGTTACTCTAGGAGTGGCAAACGAGATCTGGGGGTTTGGGCGGGATGCATCCTGGGATACAGGGTTAGCCCAACCAAGAAGAGACTTCATGCTAGTTAGTGGCAGAGTCAGAGCAGACTCTCGGCTCCAAGCCAGTCAGTAATGAATGTAGGCGAGATAGGATCACATTACATCTCCCTTTAGGAAGATCTTGCAAAGCTTGACAGGGTAAAACATGTGGAACCTTGGGAATATGAAATTGCATCCAAATGGACTTACAGTACCTAAATCTAGAGGGAAGCAGCTCTGACAAACATGGAAGGATTTCAGACTTTTGGGTGGAAAAGGGGTCCGCTTTCTAGTTTGTCCACTTGTGTTTTTGGCTGAATGCAAACCCATACCCATAATAACATGGCCAAGTTTTAAGGCCGATTACATAAACACTATAGGAATGCTCAAAGCCTACAGCTGTTGGTTAACTACCGAAACAGAGGCTTTGTATTTTGTGGGACACAGCTGGATGACAAATCATACATTTGTATAACAGCTATCAAAAAGACAGTTGCAGAAAACCAAAATCTCATTTCCAATTATGAATGCAGTGCACCAGCAATTAAAGGATGAGCAGATGTCCACAGTAAAGAGCTCCAGAGATACCAAACTGAAAAGATGCCCTTACAGAGTTGATTCCTGAGGTGATCAAAAGTCTTGTGGATGCAAGATGGCCATATGCTTAGCACAGCATTAAATAATTTTAAATTATCGTTGGTCAACTACAGAAGAATAGTTGTGTAAAATCTTACCAGAACCACAGATGTCCTTTCTCCATGTTGCAGTATTCTTGGTGTGGGATTTCCTGCCTTCAGGTGACTCGTACGTCTGCTCCTATACAAAAGCTTCACCTTGGCTGTTACAGCTGCATGGGACTTCACACGTAGGGCCATAAACCAGGGACCTTAAGTATGACGTTTGCACGCACAATCCTCAGAACTTTAAGTTAAGCAGGCAAAGTAGATCGCCCAACAGAATAGGCTGCCAAAGGTGACGTGTAAGGCCCCCTGGAAGAGAGGGATCGGTTAGACTGGTAAAGTCTGAGGGGGAATGGTGGGTGGGAAGGAATACTGCAACACGGAGAGAAAGACATCTATGGTTATGGTAAGATTTTACACAACTATTCTACGTCCTATTCCTATGCTGCAGTTCTTCTTGGTGTGGGAAAGTACCACAGCTTAGTTAGATGAAAGGGTGACTGATGCAGAAGACGATTCCAAAAAGCCTTGTAGGATTGCCCTGGCAAATACTGCCTGTGCTTTGGAGATTTGGTCCAATTTGTAATGTTTGGTAAAAGTGTGGATAGTGGACCATGTAGCTGCTTCCATAACGGAAGCAGTGTCCATGCCTTTTTGGAAAGCCTTGAAGTGGCCACTGCTCTTGTGGAGTGTGCCTTAACCCCAAATGGAAGGGGTTTTCAGTGGTGTGAGTAGCAGAAACAGACTGCCTTTCTAATCCAGGATGGAATGGTCTGTTTGGTGACTATCTTCCCACACCAGGGCATTGGGCAAGGCAAAGAGTAGTTTGGATTTCCCAATGTCTTTAGTCTTGTTGAGGCAAAATCTGAGTTGCCTGTGGACATCTAGGAGGGGAGTATCCTCGCTCCTTGGTTGGTGGGAGAGGGGAAAAAATTGGGTATGTGAATTGATTTAGAGATAAAAGTCATTGACTACCTTTGGCATGGAGGGGCTAGTCCTCAGTGTGACCCTGTCCCTATGAAAAAAAGTGCAAGATGAGCATGCCATAAAGGCCTGTAGCTCAGAAACCCTTCTGGCAGAAGTAATAGCCACTAACGATACTGTTTTCCAAGTACAAAACTGTAGATTGGCTGTATTAACCAGTTCGAAGGGGAGCTGGGTGAGTTTTTCCAGGACGAAGTTCAGGTCCCATGGAAGAGGGATAGGCTTCTTAGGTGGTCTGATGTGCAAGACACCTTTAAGGAAAAGTTTCACATGTAGCCTGGTTAACAAGGGAGGCTCTAGAGGTAAGCAGGCTGATAATGCAGAGAGGTACACTTTCACTGATGAATAGGAAAGTCCACCCTTTATAAGTGGACACATGAAAGGACTAGGGGGTGTCAGCCTTGTAAGGGTCTCTTTTCATTCCCAGACACCACTGAGTAAATCTTTCCCATTTATAGCAAGGTATAAACTTTCTAGTAGTGGGTTTCCTGGTCTTCTTCAGGACTGATAGCATGTCCTCTGAATAGTGGTGTCTGAATTGGGTTAGTAATTTATCACCCACAGTCAGGGATAGCATTTTCAAGAGTGGCTGTAGGAGAGTTCCTTTGTCTTGGATCAGAAGGTCCACCATATGGGGAAACTTGCAGTGATTGCCCTTGGCTAAATTGTGTAGAAGGGGGACACCACTGCTGCCTTGGCCAGTAGGGCGTCACTAGCAAGATTTTTGGTTTGTCCTTCCTGATTTTCAGAAGGACTTTCTGAATCAGAGGGAAGGGAAGGGTGTAAAGGAACTTCCCCTCCCAGGTGAAACTGAAGGCATCTACTCTCCAGGCTTTGGGGGGAGTAAGTCTTTGTGCAGAAGATCTGCAGCTGCCTGTTCTGGGGGGAGAAAAACAGGTCTATCTGTGGAGTGCCACACCAGTGGACTAAGACAGTCCTGTCCAGCATCCATTCGTGTTGTGAACGTTCTGCTCACGTGGTCTGCTTGCTTGTTGTCCTGCGAAGGGATGCAGCTGGCATGCAGGAATAGGATGTGCTTGGACACTAGGTCCCAAATTAGTAGGGTAGCCTACACAATTGGTATGCCTTGGTACCTTCTTGCTAGTTGATGTACCACATTACAGTGATATTGTCCATCACTATCAGAAGAGGACCTAGTAGCAGTAGAGGTATGAAGGTCTGTAGAACTAAAAAAAAATGCTGTCATCTCCTTTACATTGATGTGTTTGGTTTCCATGGGAGGTTGCCACTGGGCTTGGACCGAGTGCAAGGTGGCTCCCAAACCTGAGTCCGAGGCATCTGCATGCAATATCTGGGTGGGTTGAGGGGGCTGCAGTGGAAGCCCCGGGTTTAGTTGTACTTGTTGGATCCACCAAATTATTTCCTTCTTTAAACGGGGAAGGGGGACAACTTGTTCCAAGTGACTCTGGTGTTGTGACAAGATTTTTGAGATACCACTGGAGTATTCGCATATGCATTCTGGCCAATGGTATCATGGGAATGGTTGCTGCCATCAATCCCAGAAGTCGAAGGAATTGCCTTGCAGTGACTGTCTGGGAGAGCAAGACTTCTTGGAAGTAGGAAGATAGACACTTTCATTTTGCATTGATTCTGCAACCTAGGAATATCTTGTTCTTGTCTAGGTTCAGGGAGGACTTTAGGTTTGGGGTGAACCCTACCTAGACATTGTAGAAGGGACATAGTGAAGTGTAGATGTCTTAAGAGGGAATCTTCAGACTGTGCTAGGATAATGAGGTAGTCCAGATATGGGTAAATCTTGATTCCTTGGATCCTGCAGAAGGCAATGGCTGGAACTAGGCAATCTATAAATACTCCTGGGGCAGTGGATAAACCAAAGGGCAAGGCCGTGAATTGGAAGTGCGAGGATGGGCCAGAGAAACACTGGCAATGTCTGTGTGAGGCCCTGATGGGAATGTGCAGGTAAGTATATTTTAGGTCAAATGTGACCATGAAAGCCATTTGAGGGTATGAGGGGTAAGAGTGGAAAGTGACAGCATTTTGAAGGAGGATACCTGCAGGTAAAGGTTAAGGAAGGAGAGATCCAAAATGGGTCTCCAGTGCCCGTCCTTTCGAGGGACCAGGGCACGTTCTTTCGAGGGACCAGGAACAGATGGGAGTAGAATCCCTTTCCTTCTTGTCCTGAAGGAACAGGCTCTATTGCACCTTGTTGCTGCAGGTCTGAGAATTTGTAGAAGGAGATGGCATTTTTTTTGGGGGGGGGGGGGTTGAATGCCATTCCAGGGGGGAATGATTCTAGGATAGAAAGTATCCTTTTTGAATAGTGGTCAATACCCATTGGTCTGTGGTGATTTTTTTGCCAGAAGGGGTGACAGTGGGTAAGGTGAGATGAGAGGGGCAGATGGGCAAGGCAGTCCCACATTATTAAAACCTCCTCTGTCCTGAAAGGGTTGTCTAGGCTGAAGAGGTGGGCCTGGACGAGGAATATCTTCTAGTTCCCCTTCTGGGTCTGGAGGAAGAGGCAGCAGAATGCGAGTTACGCCTAACAAAGGTGGTCTTAGCTGGGTTGTTACTATAAAATTTGGGTATAGGGGATACCAAGAGATTAATATCCTGTAATTCTTTGCTTTTTTGTTGCAGATTCTTAAATAGGTCTGCAGACTGTTTTCCAAAGAGGAAGTTTTGATCCAGGGCAGTGTCCAAGATTTTGGACTTAAGTCCTCTATCATACTCTGTAGTATGTGTAGAAAAACAGTTCTTAGTAGGCCAGTGCCTACTAAATCTTGGGGGTTGCACTTGTAAGAAGTCTTTCATAGTTTGCATAGATTTTGCTTTATCCTTCATCTTTTTTAGCACTACTTCAGCCTTATTACCAAAGAGAGAGTCCTGTTGTAAAGGAGCATCCAACAATTTTGCTTTAACATTGTCAGGCAAAGTTTGCTCTTTGAGCCAAGCATGCCTTCTTAGCACAGATCCGGTTACAGCAGCCCTGCAAGAGGCCTTCAAGGAATCAAAACCACATTGCAAAGTAATGTTTTCCAACTTGTTCAGCTGAAAGTAATAAATCCTGCAAATCTTTATTTTCCACAGTCAGATTAACAATTTTCTGTTTTAGTCCCATGATATGCTGTTGATATTTAAGCCCAAGAAGTTGACAGTTTAAAGCCCTCATTGCCAAGGTTGCAGAAGTGTAATCCTTCTTACCCCATCTATCCAGCGCCCTGGAATCTCCATCAGAAGGGGTAGGATTTTTAGCAGTAGAAGCCTTAATGCTCTTGGGACCCTGAGAAACTGTTTCAGGATCAGCAGTAGGAGTTTTAAAAAGGAATTTGTGGGAGTCAGGAACCCTGTAGTATCTGTCTGGCTTACTAGGAGCCAGAGGCAGAGAATCAGGAGTTATACTAGATTCTGAAAAAACATCAACAATGTCTAGAACAGGAGGTATAGCCAAAGGCCTATGCTGAGGAAGAAGAAAGTCCCAAAGTCTCTTTAGATTCAGAAAAATTCTGACTTTCCCCAGTGGAAATGTTCCCTTAAGGTATGTAAAGTTTCCGAGAGAGAAATCCTCAGGGGAAGAAGCAGAATTAATGGAATCTTCTGCGTCAGAGTCCTCATAAGTAGGTATAGATAAATCCTGTTCAGTAGAAGAATCCTGATAAGATACATAATCAAGGTCTTGCCTAGGCCTCTTAGCAGGAGGGGATTGGCTACCCCTGATCAAGATAATCAAATCTTCAGCCATTTTGATAATTGGTTTTTTAGGCATAGGGGCCTGCACACGTGGCCCAAGCATCGGTTTTTTAGACATATTAGTAGATTTTGGTCTTAGTTTTGAAGATGGCGTCTGTTTAATATACAAATTTTTAGGCCTAAAAAAGTACAGTTTTGTACCTACCATAAATGTAGATGTCCGATAGGTATGCATCTGCAGTCCTAACATATGGGTTGTCCTGCCTCAGGCAGCCCTTCGGTCGGCCGGATTCCAAAGTCTGGGTCTGGCTTCGGCTGATGTCACACTTCACCCGTCACAGCTGCTGGGGTATAAAGGCATCAGCCGACGCCATTTTCCTCAGTGTTTCTTGCCCCAGATGCCAGGTGCCCTCTAGGAAGGCTAAATTTGGATAAAGGCAAATAATTCCAAACAGTAGAGAGCAAAAAATAAATACATATACATATACATATATATATATATATATATATATATACACACACACACACATATATACAAACAAATACACCATAATAGATTCCCCCAGCTAGCTAAGAGGGGTAAATACCCTAGGAATACCACAGAGGGGAAGGGGGGTGGGTAATCCTGACTGCAGATGCATACCTATCGGACATCTACATTTATGGTAGGTACAAAACTGTACTATGTCCTTCAAGGATGCATCTGCAGTCCTAACATATGGGTAGAATACCATAGCCAAACTGGGGGAGGAGGCACTAAGAAAGATGGTGTAGTTAAGATCCCTTGCAAAACAGCAGTTGCAAAACCTGCTCGGGATCTGGAGTATAAGGGAAGATTATAATGCTTAGCAAATGTATGCACGGAGCTCCAAGTAGCAGCTTCTAAAATGTCTTTGGTAGCCACTCCTCGTAGGAAAGCTGTAGTGGTGGCTGTAGCTCTTGTGGAATGAGGTCTGATATTTTCAGGAGTTGTCTTTCCATGAAAAGAGTAACAAAATCGAATGCAATTTCTTATCCATTTTGAGATTGTCTGTTTTGAAATTGCTTTTCCTTGCATTCCTGTTGCATATGCTACCAGAAGCTGGCCAGTTTTTCTGTTGGTCTTAGTTCTGTCCAGATAGTAGCGTAATTGTCTGTGCACATCCAAGGTATGTAGCAGTCTTTCCCCCCTATTCTGTGGGTTGGGGAAGAATGTAGGTAAATGAATCGCTTGGTTCAATGATACTCTGGAGACCACTTTTGGCATAAAGGTAGGGTTAGTTCTCAGAGACTCTATCCTAATGGAAGATAAGGAAGGGTTGTACTGCCATTAATGCCTGTAACTCAGATACCCTTCTTGCTGAAGTGATTGCTAGCAGGAAAGCAGTTTTCCAAGACAAGAACTGTAAATCTGCTGTTGCTGCTGGTTCAAAAGGAGGAAGTGTTAACTTTTCCAGCACAAAGTTGAGATCCCATGTAGGGGAAGGTGGTTTCCTTGGAGGTTTTACATTTTTGATTCCTCTCAAGAACTGCCTGAGTAGAGGATGAGAGAAGACAGGAGGATCCATGTTGTATTTTGCTGAAATTGCTGATGCATGAACCTTAATGGAGGAGTAGGACAGGCCATTGTGGAACAGTTCTGCTAAGTATTCCAGGATGTGTGCTATGTTTGCCAATGAGACATTTTCTCCCTTTGCTGCACTCCAAATGAGGCATCTTTTCCACTTGGCTGAATAAGTTTTCCTTGTGGAGGGTCTGCGTGCCTGCAGGATAATGTCCTTAACCCTCTGAGATAAATCTGGGTTATTTTGTTTTATGCAATATTCCAAGCAGCTAGCTGCAGTGTTTTCAAGTTTGGATGTAGGATCTTGTAGTTGTTCTGAGTTAGAAGTAAGGGACATAGAGGTAAAGGCCATGCGTGTGTCCGAGACATGCTTCTCAGTAGCGGGTACAAATGTTGCCTCGGCCAGTCCGGAGCCATCAGGATTACCCTTGGCTGATCCTCTTTGATCTTCAGTAGGACTCTGTAAAGAGGTGGGAATGCATATGCTGTCAGGTTTTTCCAGCTGAAGGAAAGGGAGTCCACCCTCCAAGCAAGTGGGTGGTATGCTCTTGTGCAGAATTTCTTCAATTGGTGGTTGTGTGGGGAGGCGAACAGGTCCATCTCTGGTAGTCCCCATTTCTTTGTTATGGCTTTGAAGATATCTGGATGAAGCATCCATTCGTGAGCATCCATGGTAGTTCTGCTTAAGGTGTCTGCTAGTGAGTTTTCTTTTCCTGGTACAAATCTGGCCTGAAGTTGAATGTTGAGATTCAGGGCCATATTCCACAGGTCCATTGCCATCCGGCATAGAGGATATGAGTGTGTACCTCCCTGTTTGTTGATGTACCACATGACTGTTGTATTGTCCGTCCTTATCAGCAGGTGACCTTGGAGTGGTCTGAATGCCTGGATCGCATGTTTCACTGCCAGCATCTCCTTTAGATTTATGTGTAGATTCAGCTGGTCTTGGGTCCATAGGCCTTGTATACACTTGTCCACCATGTGTGCCCCCAGCCTAGGTCTGAGGCGTCCATGGTGATGGTCTGGCTTGGATGAGGTTTGTGGAAAGGCAATCCTCTGTTCAACTGACAGGCCTGAGCCCACCACAGGAATTCTTGCTTCAGGCATGGAATTATTGGAATCTGGGCTTCTAGACTGTGCTTGTGTTGAGACCATACATTCCTTAGGTACCATTGCAACTTTCTCATATGCAGCCTGGCATGCGGAATCAATATTATGCAGGATGCCATGTAACCCAGGGCTTGCAGGACTTTCCTTGCAGTAAGCTGAGTTTGTGTTGTTAATGTCATGAAATAGACTGGCAGTTGCTTTTGTTTTTCTTCTGTGAGAAAAGCCATCTGAGTTGATGTATCCAAGAATGTTATCCTTTGGGATGGTACTAGTCTTGACTTTTGCATGTTGACTGTGTATCCCAAGGCTTGCAGCAGTTGTATGACCTTTTCCAAATCTTTTGTTAATTTTGCCTTGTTGTCCGCTTGTATTAGGCAGTCGTCCAGGTATGGGTAAATTTGAATTCCCTGGAGCCTGCAATGAGCAATTACTGATGCCAGGCATTTTGTGAATACTCTGGGCGCAGTAGATAAGCCAAAGGGCAATGCTGAGAATTGATAATGCTCTGATCCTGCAAGAAATCTGAGATGTCTTCTGCAATCTGGTCATATAGGGACGTGCAGGTATGCCTCCTTGAGATCTAGAGTCACCAGCCAAGACTCCTTGCCCAGCATGGGAAGAAGTTGCTGGAGGGTCAGCATTTTGAATTTTGGAACAATGAGGTATGTGTTCAGTACGGACAAGTCGAGAATAGGTCTCCATGGATTTTCTTTTCTTGGTACAAGGAAAAGCCTGGAGTAAAATCCTTGGCCTTGTTCCATAGGCGGTACCTTTTCTATAGCTCTCATCCTTAAGTTGTTGATTTGTCTTAGAGCGTCTGTTTTTTGGCTTGGTGGTAGGTTTGGCATTAGTCTCTTTTTTGGTAGTGTGGAAGTGAAACCTGTAGCCCTTGTCTATTGTTTGTAAAGTCCATTTGTCTCCTGTAATGTAATGCCAGTTGTCGGAAAATAAGGCTAGTTTTCCGCCCAAGGGTGCTTCCAGTTGTTCCCTGGTAGGTGGAACCAGAGCCAAGTCATTGTGTCTGCCCTGTGGAAGTGGTTGTAGTTGATTCTGTGGCAGTACTTCTCTGGTTGGTAGGTTGCCACTGACGTCCCCTGTAGGCACCCCTAGATTGACCTCTGCCTCTTGGGCGCCTATTTCTGCCTCTCTGTGCTCTGGAGTTGTCTGGAAAGGACCAATTCTTCGAAGGCCAATTTCTGCTAAACCTCGGAGGTTGGACCTGTAAGAAATCCTTGACTGTTTGGACAGATTTTGCTTTTTCTTCCACCTTCTTTAGAACCTCCTGTGCAGGGGAGCCAAACAAACTTTGTTTCTCCATAGGAGCATCTAGTAGTTTTGACTTAACATGGTCTGGTAAGGATTGTTCGTTTAACCAGGCATGCCTTCGAATCACTGTTCCAGTCATAGCTGATCTAAAGGAAGCCTCCAGTGCATCACAGCCACATTTTAAGAAATGGTTACTGACCTGCTGAGAGTTATGTACCAAATCCTGAAGGGACTTGTGGTCTATAGGTTCAGGAGAGGATAGTTTTTTTATTTAGCTGGTCTAACAAAAATTCCTGGTACTGGATCATGTGAAATTGACAGTTTAAGGCCCTGGCTGAAAGAGTAGCAGAAGTATAAACCTTTTAACCCAATCTCTCTAATGCTCTAGATTCCATTTCAGAGGGAAGAGGGTTTTTGGCAGAGGCAGCTGCCACACCTTTAGGGCCCTGTGAAATGGTTTCAGGGTCTGCAACAGGAGCCTTATACAAATGGTAGTGTGTGTCTGGGACCCTGTAATATCTGTCAGGCTTGGCAGGGGCCGGAGGAAGAGAATCAGGGGCAGTACAGGCATCATTATATGCATCATCAACAACTGTTAGTACTGGAGGAATGGCTAAAGGCCTATGCTGAGGTAAGTGTAAAAAAGTCCTTAGCCTTTTCCTTGAATCTGAAAAATCCTGGCCCTGCCATTGGAAGTGTTCCCTCATAGCATGTAAGGTTTCCCCAAAAGAAAATTCTTCAGGAGGAGAAGCAGAAGGAATGGAGTCTTCTGCATCAGAATCCTCATAAGGAGAATATGGGCCTTCCTGAGGGTCTGAAATATGAGTCATCCGAGGAATAGTCTGTAGAGACAGGTTCCGGGGGTTCAGTCCTAGGCCTCTTATCTGGAGGCAGAGAGGCCCTGTCCGGGTGAGGTTGGGATCCCCTGATCAAAGAAATGAGATCCTCAGCCAGGCTGAGTATTTGGGAACTAGAAGTAGGCCTATGTGAGGGAGTTTTAGCAGGTAAGGCCTTGGAAGATTTAGCTGCTTTAGCCCTGGAAAAAGCCTTGATAGACATAGAAGCAGGGGGTCTAGCAGCCCCACATGCAGGGGTAGATATGTCTAAAGGAATAGTGTCCGACAATTCCTGGGTGGCTGCTTCTGTAGCCGTAAATTCAGTAGCAGATTCAGCCATGCTCTGTGAGGCCTCTGCTATCGGAGGCATGCTTTCGGCCGAAGGAAGAACCGAGGACTCTGTTTCAGCCAAAACAAGGGACACTCGCGGTTGGCCTAACCGTGGTTTCAGCCGAAACCGCGAGTGTCGGTCCTTTTCCTTGCACTTTTTAGCTAATTGTGTAGTCTGAGTCTCAGACGGCATTTTGTATGCAAAAGCGGGACCAAAAAACTCCTCTGCAAACTCCGACAGACGTCTAAGCATCCGTCGGTTGAAGGAAGCACAGGCTAGACAAGCTGATACGTCGTGGTCTGGGCCTAAGCAAGGAAGGCAATAAGAGTGGAAATCCTTATGAGGTATTTGTTTCCCACAAGTTAAACAATTATTCACTTTGACATCGGCTGAGGCAAGAAAGAGTCCCCAACGGGGTACTTAGCTTTTTTAGAAGTCTTCGGTAGCAGAAATCTCTGGATCTGACCGACCGGCACTTGCGAACAGCTTCTGCTTCGGGCACCACGCGGCAAGAAAGACAGAGGAAAATGGCGTCGGCTGATGCCTTTATACCCCAGCAGCTGTGAACAGCTTCTGCTTCGGGCACCACGCGGCAAGAAAGACAGAGGAAAATGGCGTCGGCTGATGCCTTTATACCCCAGCAGCTGTGAAGTGCGACATCAGCCGAGGCCAGACCCAGACTTTGGAATCCGGCCGACCGAAGGGCTGCCTGAGGCGGGACAACCCATGTGTTAGGACTGCAGATGCATCCTTGAAGGACATCACCCTCAAGAAACATCCACAGGTTCAAGCATCTCACGGCATACCGGACTCCGAATGGGTCTCAGTAAAGGCCTGTGAATCAAAAGTAGCGGGCATCAGGGGCTATGAAAGTGCCTCACTGAGTACCAGCAAACTAGCAACTGGCTTAGAAGCGTAATCACCAGTTTTGGACCTCGAAGGTCTGTTATTCCGGTAGTCCGATTGCTAACTGACATCATTTCTGGATAGTTAAATTGTGAGCCAAAATATTTAGAAGCAAAAATGTACTGACATTTAATAGTGCATTGATTAAATCTAGCACAAAACCGACAAGGTACGTTATGATCAGGGCCTAGGCAAAGAATACAGTTTGTGTCTTTCGCCTTTTCCCAGTTAGGGGTCGCCACAGCGGAACTCCGGCCCGCTAATGATTAGTAGTTGATTTTTATGTGCAGAGTTACCAGTTCTGATGCACAACCTTCAACAAAGGTACGCCCATTCACACACGTCTCCACGCAGAAGACACTCTAGCTGAGAATCGAACCAGACAGAGTCTTACTGTGAGGTGACAATGCTACCGCAGCACCACCACAACGGGTTCCAGGCAAGGAATACATATAAATGAAAATCCTTATGAGATATTTGCTTCCAACAAGTAATGCAATTAACTTTTACTGACATCGGTAAGGAGCAAGAAAATGTTTCCCCAACGGGGTAGTTAGCTTTTAATTGAAAACTTCGGGTCTGAAACTCAAATTAAAATTTCAGGAGTCTGCTGACCGGCACTTGCAAACTGCTTCTGCTTCGGGCACCACGTGGCAAGAAAGACTGACGTAATGGCATCGGCTGCATGTTTTATACCCCTGACGACCTGATGTCATGGAAGAAGGGACAGTAACCGATGCAGGACCAAAGACTTTGTTAATCAGGCCGACTGAAGGCAACCTGCCAGCAGATTACCCAAATGTAATAACTACAACAGTGAAAAAGTACAGTTTTGTACCTACCATAAATGTAGATGTTCGAAGATCCACATTGCTGCAGTCCTTACACTTGGGTAGTCCGCTGTCCTCGGTCGGCCCGAATATCAAAGTATAAGGCTGACGTCGGTCAAGGCGCATTAGACTGACATCAGGACGTCAGGGTACAAATGCGCATGACCGACGTCATATCCTCAGTCTTTTCTTGCCCCAGATGTCAGAAGACCCTAAGAAAGGTCAAAACCCAAAGACAACAAAACCAACAACCAACCATCCTAGCACTAATAATATGTACAATATATACAATATACACAATATTTACAATCCAACCCACACAACCGCCTCTAACTACAGAGGGGAAGGAGGGAGGGTAAATTGGACTGCAGCACTGTGGATCTTCGAACATCTACATTTATGGTAGGTACAAAACTGTACTATGTTCTTCATCTCACATTGCTGCAGTCCTTACACTTGGGTAGAATCCCAAAGCAGAGGTAAGGGAGGCTGGCACAACTATACAGAAGCAGGAGCTGCCAAAATGCCCTGTAAAATAGCAGTGGCAAAACCAGCCCTAGATTTAGAGTAAAGTGGAAGGTGATAATGCTTAGAGAAAGTATGCACAGAACTCAAAGTAGCTGCCTCCAAGATATCTTTAGTTGCCACCCCCCTTAAAAAAGCTGTTGAAGTGGCAGTAGCCCTAGTGGAATGCAGCCTAATCCCAGCTGGAACCTCCTTGCCATGATGGGAATAACAGAAAGCAATGCAAAACCCAATCCACTTTGAAATAGTTTGTTTTGACACAGGCTTGCCCTGAGAACTCAAAGCAAAAGAAACAAATAACTGCTGAGACTGCCTGAACCCTTTAGTTCTGCTCAAATAATATCGCAACTGCCTGTGTATATCCAAAGTGTGCAAAATCTTTTCCCCTTTATTTTGAGGGTTTGCATAAAAGGTAGGCAAATGAATAGTTTGGTTTAAAGACACACTAGACACCACTTTTGGCATAAAGGAAGGATTAGTACGCAAAGATACCCTATCCTTATGGAAAATTAAGAAAGGCTCAACTGCCATAAGGGCCTGTAATTCAGAAACCCTTCTACAGAGGTAATGGCTAACAAAAAGCAGTCTTCCATGATAAATATTTCAACTCAGCAGTAGCTGCAGGCTCAAAAGGTTGTAGAGTGAGTTTCTCCAACACAAAATTGAGATCCCAAGCAGGAGTAGGAGCTCTCATGGGGGTCTTATATTCTTTGCCCTCTAAGGAATTGCTTAAACAAAGGATGAGAAAACAATGGTGGGTCACAATCATAGTAAGCAGAAATTGCTGCAGCATGAATCTTAATAGAAGAGAAGGACAAACCTTTGTCCAGTAACTCAGTAAGATATTGAAGAGCCACACTTAAATTAGGCTTAGAAACATCAAATGCTTTTGCTGCACTCCAAAATAAAAATCTCTTCCATTTATCTGTGTACACTTTCCTTGTACTAGGCCTTCTGGCTTCCAAAATAACATTCAAAACTTGCTGTGGAAGCTGAAACCCTCCAGGGTTTAAAACAGAATATGCCAGGCTGTCAGGTGAAGAGAGTGAAGTTTGACATTGAGTAAATGACTGTTCTCCTGAGTCAGCAGGTGTGGAATCAAAGGTAAAGGCCATGGAGGCTCCCGTACCAGACTTCTCAGTAGTGGGTACCAATGCTGTCGAGGCCAATCTGGAGCTATTAAAATCATCTTTGGCTTGTCCTGTCTGACCTTCAGAAGTACCTTTGGGAGGAGAGGCAGAGGTGGAAAGGCATACACATGAAGATTGCTCCAATTGAATGAAAGAGCATCCACTTTCCAAGCTGTGGGATGAAAACTTTGTGCAAAACTTTGGCAGCTGGTAGTTTAGTGGAGAAGCGAACAGATCTATGTCTGGAGTTCCCCATGACACTGTCAATTTCTGAAATACATGAGGATCCAATTTCCACTCGTGGGGATCCATAATTTGTCTGCTCAACACATCTGCTAAGGAGTTCTGTGCTCCGGCAGAAACCTTGCCTGAAGATTTAGCTGTAAACTGAGAGCAGTCTCCCACAAAATCATTGCTTGTCTGCACAGAGGATAAGAATGTGTTCCCCCTTGCTTGTTGATGTACCACATGACAGTTGTGTTGTCTGTTAGAATCAACACCTGCCCTGGAAGAAGTAAATCCTTGAAAGCTATTAATGCAAATTGGACTGCTAACATCTCCTTCAGGTTGATATGTAGATGTAGAAGTCTGGCAGGCCACGTGTCTTGTATCCACTTTCCATTTAGATGAGCTCCCCAAGCTTTGTCTGAGGCATCTGTCGTTAGAATCTGACTTGCCTCTGGCCGGGTCACAGAGAGTCCCTTGTTTAGGTGACATTCCTGAGCCCACCACAAAAATTCCTTTTGAATGCAAGGTATTATCTGAATGACAGTGTCCAAATCTTGGCAGTGCTGTGTCCATACATTTTTGAGATACCATTGCAGCTTCCTCATATGCAGTTTGGCATTGGAAAGCACCAGAATACAAGATGCCATGAACCCCAAGGCTTGAAGGACTGTCCTTGCAGTCAGCCTGGACTGATGAGACAATTTATGGAAGAGAAAGATTCTTTTGTTTGTCCGGGGTCAAAAAGGCCATCTGGGATGCTGTATTCAGTCTCACACCCAGAAAGCACATGTCCTGAGAGGGTACTAGACTGGACTTTATTTCGTTCACAGAATACCCCAGGCATCTTAGCACTGCTATCACATAGTGTAGATGATGAAGAAGTTCTTCTTTTCCTTGAGCCAGAATCAGACAATCGTCCAAATAAGGATAGATCTGTATTCCTCTTAGTCTGAAGAAAGCTATCACTGGAGCCAGAACCTTCGTGAATACTCTGGGCGCAGTAGATAAGCCAAAGGGCAATGCAGAGAACTGATAATGAGAAGTCCCAGCCGAAACGTAGATACTTCCTGCAACTTAGCCTGATAGGAACATGAAGGTAAGCCTCCTTGAGATCCAGAGTCACCATCCAATGATCTTTGCCCAGCAGAGGTAAAAGCTGTTGTAACGTCAACATTTTGAACTTGGGAATGTCCAGATAAGTGTTGAGGATAGATAAATCCAAAATTGGTCTCCACGTGTTCCCCTTCTTTGGTACTAGGAACAGGCGAGAATAAAATCCTAGGCCCACTTCTGACAGAGGGACGGCTGAATGGCTCCTAATTGGAGCAGCAGAGAAATCTGTTTGTGAGCCTCTATTCTTTGCTGAGGAGGAACGTCTGGCATGCCTTTGAAGGGAGGTAAGGTATGGAAATAAAACCTGTAACCTTGGTGTATGATATCCAACACCCATCTGTCTTGGGTAATTAAACTCCAATTTTCTTTGAAAAGTGCCAACCTTCCTCCCAAAGGTGCTGCCAGTCGAGAAGACTCTGGCAGCTGAAAAGGTAGGTCATTGGGTCTGTTTACGAAAGGACTGACCCCTGCCCTCACCCGAAGACTGTGCAGGTGAACTCCCTGTCCTAGGCCTGTAAGAGCCCTGAGCTCTGCCCCACCCAGTCTAGACCTGCCCCTAGACTGGGAATCATAAGAAGGATACGTCCACCCTTTAGTAGGCCAATTTCTGCTAAACTTCGGAGGCTGAACCTGCAAAAAATCTTTAACAGTCTGCATAGACTTAGCCTTGTCTTCCATTTTCTTTAAGACTGCCTCAACAGGTGAACCAAATAACACATCAGATTGTAAAGGAGCATCCAAAATCCTTGTCTTAACATGGTCAGATAAATTCTGATCCCTCAGCCAGGCGTGCCTGCGAAGAACTGACCCTGTGGCAGCCACCCTAGACGAGGCCTGTACAGCATCAAAACCACATTGCAAAGAATGCTTACCCACTTGTTCAGAGACATGTACCAAATCCTGTAACTCTTTACAGTCAATACCTTCCGCCAGAGCATCTACCTTAGACTTCAATTGAGACAGTAGATAGTTTTGGTATTTCAACATGTGAAACTGGCAATTTAGAGCCCTCATAGCTAGGGTGGAAGACGTATAAACTTTCTTTCCCCATCTATCCAAAGCCCTAGCCTCTTTATCTGGAGGAACCGGATTTTTAACAGAAGCCTTAACACCCTTAGGCCCCTGACTAACAGTTTCTGGGTCCGCCCTAGGACTCTTAAAAAGAAACTTATGAGCTTCAGGCACCCTATAATACCTATCCGGCTTAACAGGAGCAGGAGGCAAGGAATCAGGATTAAGAGAAGCCTCTGCAAACACATCCTCCACAACATCCAGAACAGGAGGTATAGCCAAAGGCCTATGCTGGGGTAAAAACAGAAATTCCCTAAGCCTTTTCCTGGAATCAGAGAAATCCTGACCTTCCCACTTAAAATGCTCCCTCATGGAATGGAGGGTCTCTGAAAAAGAAAAATCCTCAGGAGGAGGAGAAGCAGAAGGAGTAGAATCATCCACATCAGAATCAGAATAAGGAGAATACTCCTGCAAGTCTTCAGCCGAAGACTCTGAAACATCTGAAGCCTGCTCAAAACTCCCCAACTCAGGTTCCACCCTAGGCCTCTTATCAGAAGGGGGCAAAGAACCCCTAATTAAGGTAATCAAATCTTCTGCCATTTTAAGCATATGCTTCTTGGGCACAGATCCTGAAGAACTAGGAGTGACACCAACTGAAGCTAAACCTGGCCTGCCTCTGGGAGAAGCCTTAGAAACAGAAGGCCTAACCACCCTAGGAAGGGAGGGGAGTACAGTAACCTGAGAAGCCCCTTCAGCCTGACTTGCCTCCTGAGAGGCCACATCCTGCAATAACAAGGTCTCCCCCTGGGCCTCCAGAGAAACCTCCGGTGGAACCACCGCTCCACCGATACCTCTAAAGAACCGGCGTCGCACGGACGACTCGTCTACCCTGGGCTTAGCTGCTTTATCCTTGTGCTTCTTAGAAGAAGCAGACGCCGGAGCATCCGACGGCATAGTGTAATTGCACCGCTTCCCAAAGACTAACCTGGCACAATCTAACCTTCTCTTAATAGTGCGCTTATTGAATCTAGCACAAAAGCGACACCCAACAACGTCGTGCTCAGGCCCTAAACAAGGAATACACAAGGTATGATAATCTCTATGCGGTATCTGTTTCCCACAAGAAGTACAGTTATTCACTTTTTCTGACATCCGGTAAACCACTGAGGCAAGAAAAAAGCAAAATATTCCCCAACGGGGTACTTAGCCAACTTTGACTCTGTCTGAAACTCCGAACTCGAAAAATTTCAGAACGCCGAACGGCACTTGCAACACTGCTTCTGCATCGGACCATGCGGCAAAAAAAGACTGAGGATATGACGTCGGTCATGCGCATTTGTACCCTGACGTCCTGATGTCAGTCTAATGCGCCTTGACCGACGTCAGCCTTATACTTGGATATTCGGGCCGACCGAGGACAGCGGACTACCCAAGTGTAAGGACTGCAGCAATGTGAGATGAAGAACATCATGAAGAACATCAAAAATTTCTGGAGTCTGCTCACCGGCACTTTGTTTGTTTCGGGCACCACACGGCAAGAAAGACTGATGTAATGGTGTCAGCTGCATGATTTACAGCCCTGACTACCTGACGTCATGGAGGATGACACAGGAACCGACGCAGGACCCAAGACTGTTAATCAGGCCGACTGAAGGCTACTGCAAGCAGATAACCCAAATGTGATAACTGCAACAGTGAAACACAAAGAACATTCTTTGTTCCTCTGGCACCTTTTAGAAGCAGTCAGGATGCTTAGGTGCAGTAGGCTGGGAGTCAGGTGTTCTACAGGCTACAGTAAAGGCATCCAAGTATACAGAAAGTACAGGGGTGTACAGCTGTAGGGGGGGGACTCCACTTGCAGCAGTTCAAAGTATCTTTTCTGGGTTTGTCATTTGGGAAGTATTCTATTTGAAATGGTCTTTCATTTTGGTGATGGTTTCACCAAATGTAATGTCTGCAGGTGGAGAATCCCCTTCCACAGAATCCTCATCAGGAGAATATTCCTTGGGAGAAGCAATCTGGGATGCTCAAGAGATGGATTCATCCAAGGAAGAGTAGGTAGACTCCTGTTCAAGGAGGGGAGCCATGGGAATGGAATAAGCAGAGGGAGGCCTAGGGCTTAGCAGAGGCAATGTAGTTGGGGGTGAGGCAGAAGGCCTAAGGGCCATAAAATGCCTGCATAAGAGAAGAGGTGAAGGCCTCCCAGTCTGGGCCTTCAGAAGCAGGTGTAATGTGTTTTGTTTCCTGCTTCTTTTTGATTGGAGTCAGTCTAGAGCTGGGTTTGGCAGCGGCTGCAGAGATCTGGATCCTAGTCGAAGGAACCACCATATCTGGCTCCCCCTCGACAGAGAGGTGTCAAGTGTCTGACAAAGCTCCATGGACGTGCCAGTCATCAGCTGTGCATCGGCCTCCACAAGGGAGGTCAATGGAGCAGACTGATCTGCAGAGCGCTCAACTCCTACATCGGAGTTTGGCAGGGCGTCTGGGTGCAAAGTGGCAGGCGATCAAGTCCTAGGTATCTTGGCCTTCTTACACGCAGGTTCTTAGGCGGCCTCCGAAGTGGGATCCATCCTGAAAGCCAGCCGTTTTGAGACACTGGTTTTCTAAGTAAAGGTTTAAAGCTGCCAGACCATTACGTAAGGTCTTAGGCATAAAAGATTTACAAATAGGGCAGATGTTATGGTAGTCTTCGCGGCCTAAAGCAGACAACGCATTTGTCATGGGCATCCTTATGGGGAATTTGGTGCCCGCATTGGCAATTTCCCTTTTTCCCTGACATCAGCTGAAAGAGACAACCACCAAGCCTAAGCAATGTGAAAGGCTGGTAAAAAAATTAGAAATGCAAAAACCCAACGGATTACTTATCTCAAAGTCAGACGTCTGAAGAGCAATCGTACAATGCGAAGTAGTCTGCAGCTGAAAAGGTCTGAGGATTGTGCGTGCAGACGTGATACTCAAGGTCCCTGGTTTATGGCCTTACGTGTGACGTCCCACGCAGTTGCAACAGCCAAGCTGAAGCTTTTGTATAGGAGCTGATTAAGAGTCACCTGAAGGCAGGAAATCCCACACCAAGAATACTGCATAGGAACAGGACATCTTTCCTTATGTTTACATACAAAAAGTTGCAGGTCGTCTGGTACACATTCCCTTCAGGAGGCAGTCCGAATATACTATGAATGTTACTTCTGTACCACAAAATTCATAAACCATTCTAACATTAGGATTTTAAATTACGATAAAATAAAAATACCATTAAGAACTGCTCACCTGTCAATATTAAAAGGTGTAACAATTTCTGGAAATGTCATGTTGGCAGCAATAGATCGAGGCACCCCAACTTGGTCAATGGACAGGTTTGGATCTGGTGTGATGACTGTACGAGCTGAAAAGTCCACACGTTTTCCCATAAGATTACCTCTAACACGACCTTCCTTGCCCTTTAATCGCTGTTTGATGGACTTCAGAGGCCTTCCAGATTTTTGCATTGCCTGCAAAAGTTATGAAACCAGGAGATGCGTGAAAATTTACAACTACTCCCAAAAGAAATGTTTTTGGAGTAAAACATTTGAAGAGTACAAAATTTCAAGTATGATCTGGTGTATATTAGGTTTACCACTTTTATACACAGTAGTCCTTTAGTGACACATTTGCAACTCCCATTGAGTTCTGAAGACTGGGTGTTGATTGGGGTGTTCTATTAGTCATGTACTTCAGCTTAAAGCACCATAAAAACATGAACCATTACAGACAGTACAGTTTTGTACCTACCATAAATGTATATGTCCGATAGATATGCAATTGCAGTCATAACATATGGGTTGTCCTGCCTCAGGCAGCCCTCGGTCGGCCGAATTCCAAAGTCTGGGTCCGCCGTCGGCTGGTGTCGCCTCCTCTCAGACGTCACAACGGCTGGAGTATAAAGGCATCGGCAGACGCCATCTTCTTCAGTGTTTCTTGCCCCAGATGCCAGGTGCCCTCCTAGGAAGGATAAATTTAGTAAATGGATAAAAATAATCCCAAACATGCACAATAGTAATAAACAGATACACCATAGGAAATACCCCCAGCTAATGGGATAAGGGGTAGGGACCCAAAAAAGAAGGATACAGAGGGGTGGGAAAATCCGACTGTAGTTGCATATCTATCGGACATCTACATTTATGGTAGGTACAAAACTGTACTATGTCCTTCAAGAATGCAACTGCAGTCATAACATATGGGTTGAATACCATAGCCAAGCTGGGGGTGGATGGATCTATGATAAGGATGGTGTAGCTAAAATCCCCTGCAGGACTGCCGAAGCAAAGCCTGCTCGGGATCTGGAGTATAAAGGCAGGTTGTAGTGCTTGGTAAATGTATGCACGGAGCTCCATGTAGCAGCCTCTAAAATGTCCTTTGTTGCCACTCCTCTTAGGAAAGCTGTGGAAGTGGCTAAAGCTCTGGTGGAATGTGGCCTAATATTGGCTGGCACACCTTTTCCATGGAATGAATAGCAGAATCTGATGCAATGTCCAATCCATTTTGAAATTGTTTGGAGATTGCTTTTCCTTGTACTCCAGCAGCATAGGCTACAAACAGTTGGTCAGACTTTCTGGTGGCCTTAGTTCTGTCCAAGTAGTAACGTAGTTGTCTGTGTATGTCCAAAGTATGCAGTAGTTTTTCCCCCCTATTTTGAGGATTGGGGAAGAATGTAGGCAGGTGAATAGCTTGATTTAGAGACACCCTGGAAATAACTTTTGGCATGAATGTAGGATTTGTTCTTAGAGAAACTCTGTCTTGATGAAAAATGAGGAAGGGAGGCACTGCCATGAGTGCCTGAATCTCCGAAACTCTTCTTGTAGATGTGACTGCAAATAAGAAGACTGTCTTCCATGAAAGAAATTGCATTTCTGAAGTAGCTGCTGGTTCTAATGGAGGAAGAGTTAATTTTTCCAACACATAATTGAGGTCCCATGCAGGTACTGGCTGTTTTCTGGGAGGTTTGATATTCTTTATCCCTCTTAGAAACTGTCTTAGCAGAGGATGTGAAAACACTGGAGGGTCACAGTTGTATTTTGCTGAGATTGCTGAGGCATGAATCTTTATTGAAGAGTAGGAGAGCCCAGTATGAAATAGTTCTGCCAAGTATTCTAATATCTGAGGTATACTCGGTAATGCTGTGTCCTGACCCCTGTTGGCATTCCAGATGCTGAATCTCTTCCACTTGGCTGAATAGGTTTTTCTGGTGGAAGGTCTGTGTACTTCCAGCAAGATCTCTTGAACTGATTTGGAAAGAGTTAGGTGGAGAAATCATGGTAGCCTCCAGGCTGTCAGATGTAATGTTTTCAGGTCTTCATGTACAGTCCTGAAATTGTGTTGTGTTAAGAGCAGGGGCCATAGGGTCAGAGGCCATGGTTTGGTCAGAGTTATGGTCAATAGCAATGGGTACCAGTGTTGCCTTGGCCAGTCCGGAGCTATCAAAATGCCTGTTGGTTGTTCTGCTTTGATCTTCAGTATCACCTTGGTCAGCAGAGGCAGAGGAGGGAATGCATAAATTTTTAGAGAATTCCAGCTGAAGGAGAGAGCATCCGTTTTCCAGGCTAGAGGATGGCGAGTCCTTGTGTAGAACTTTTCCAGGTGATGATTTAAGTGGGAAACAAAAAGATCTACGTCCGGTCTTCCCCATGTCTTCGTCAGTTGAGAGAAAATGTGAGGGTGCAGCATCCATTCGTGTGGATCCATAAAATTTCTGCTCAGCTGGTCCGCCAGTACATTGTCCTTGCCTGGTACAAACTGGGTTTGTAAATGTATCTTCAGGCTCAGAGATTTTTCCCAGAGAAGCATTGTTAGTCTGCAGAGGGGATAAGAATGAGTGCCTCCCTACTTGTTTATGTACCACATAACAGTGGTGTTGTCTGTCCTTATTAGCAAATGCCCTTGTTGTAGTGATTTTTCGAATGTTTCGATTGCATGTATCACTGCCAACATCTCCTTTTGGTTTATGTGCAGATGCCTTTCCTTTGGCGTCCAAAGACCTTGAATGCATCTGCCCTCCATGTGCGCCCCCCCATCCATGGTCTGAGGTGTCTGTTGTAATCATTTGGCCTGCTTGAGGTCTGTTGAAAGACATGCCTTTGTTTTGCTGACTGGCTTGAGCCCACCATAAGAATTCCTTTTGCAGACATGAAATAAGTGGGATTATGTCCTCTAGGCTTTGGCTGTGTTGAGACCATAAGTTTTTTAAATACCATTGCAGCTTTCTCATATGAAGTCTTGCCAAAGGTATCAGAAGGATGCAAGATGCCATGAACCCCAGGGCCTGCAGGATTTTCCTTGCAATCAGCTGGGAGAGTTTTGCTAGGCCTTTGAAGTACTCTGGTAAATGCTGCTGCTTTTCCTCTGAATGTTGACTGTGTATCCCAAGGCCTGCAGTAGATGCATGACAGTGTCCAAATTTTCTTTTAAGGTTTGTTTGTTGTCTGCTTGTATGAGGCAGTCGTCCAGGTAGGGGTATATTTGAATCCCCTGCAGTCTGCAGTGTGCCACTACTGATGCCAGGCATTTCGTGAACACTCTGGGCACAGTAGATAAGCCAAACGGCAATGCTGAGAATTGATAATGCTCTGTCCCTGCAAGAAATCTGAGGTATCTTCTGCAGCTTTGATTGGGACATGCAGGTATGCCTCCTTGAGGTCCAGAGTGACCAGCCAAGACCCCTTGCCCAGCATGGGAAGGAGTTGCTGCAACGTCAGCATTTTGAACTTTGGCACCATGAGAAGTGTTTAGAGTTGACAAGTCCAGTATGGGTCTCCATTTGTTTTCTTGGAACAAGGAACAGTCTTGAATAAAATCCCTGGCCTCGCTCCTGAGGAACCCTTTCTATTGCTTTTATACTTAACATCTT
Source organism: Protopterus annectens (assembly GCF_019279795.1). Taxonomy (NCBI): domain Eukaryota; kingdom Metazoa; phylum Chordata; order Ceratodontiformes; family Protopteridae; genus Protopterus; species Protopterus annectens. The sequence goes on from NC_056739.1 coordinate 458,084,933, forward strand.
GGAAACTTGAGTGAGCGCCTCTGCCCTTTGATGATGTGGCAGGTTTGGCATGCCTTGTCTTATTGGTAATGTGTGGAAGTGGAATCTGTAACCTTTGTCTATCAACTCCAGAATCCAGTTGTCCTTGGTTAAGATATGCCAGTTTTGAGAGAATAAGGATAATTTTCCACCCAAAGGTGCTTCTCTTTGAACCTTTGTAGGCAGTACGAAAGTCAAGTCATTGTGATTGTCCTTGTGGTGCAGCTGAACTGTGTGCCACTTCTTTGATTTGGAGGTTGCCACTGGCGGCCCCTGTAAGGTCCTCGGTATTGCCCTCTACCTCGGGCACGTCTGCTTTTTCCCCTTTGAAACTTGTCAGAGCCGGGGAAGGACCAATTCTTTGAGGGCCAGTTTCTGCTGAATCTGGGTGGCTGAACCTGAAGGAAATCCTTGACCGTCTGTACTGACTTTGCTTTTTCCTCCATGGATTTCAGTACATCTTGTGCATTAGCACCAAACAGCTTCTGTTTTTCCAGAGGTGCATCAAGTAACTTTACTTTAACATGGTCAGGCAAAGACTGATCCTTTAACCAAGCATGTCTACGTATCACAGCCCCAGTCATAGCTGCCCTACATGAAGCTTCCAGTGCATCATAACCACACTGAAGAAAATAGTTATTAACCTGCTGAGTGTTATGTATATGATCCTGCAATGCCCTTTTATCAATAGGCTCAGGAGAGGCCAACTTTTTCTGTAAATCATCCAGGAGAAATTCTTGGTACTGAAACATGTGAAAAAGGCAGTTAAGTGACCTCATGGCTAGGGTAGTAGAGGTATATACTTTTTCACCCCATCTCTCCAGGGACCTTGCTTCTCTGTCCGCTGGCAGAGGGTTTTTGGCAGAGGAGGTAGCCACTCCCTTGGGGCCCTGTGAAATAGTTTCTAGATCCACAGAGTGGGCCTTAAAAAGGTGCTTGTGTCAGGGACCCTATAATATCTGTCCAGCTTGACAGGAGCAGGAGGAAGAGAATCAGGGTTAGCACTGGAGTCAGAGAAAACATCATCCAAAGCATCCATAACAGGTGGAATAGCCAAAGGTCTGTGCTGGGGAAGCTTGAGGAAGGTACGAAGCCTTTTCCTGGAGTCAGAGAATTCCTGACCCTGCCATTGAAAATGTTCCCTCATGGAATGCAGGACTTCACCAAAAGAGAAATCCTCTGGAGGGAAGGCAGAGGGAATTGATTCCTCAGCATCAGAGTCCTCGTAGGCCTGGAAGGATTCTTCTTGGGTATCAGAATGCTCAGAATCCCCAGAGGCTTCATCCGAAGAGAGGTCGTCCGCCTGCTCAGTTCTAGGCCTTCTCTGCAGGTGGCTGAGATCCCCTGTCCGGATGAGGCTGAGTCCCCCTGATAAGGGAAATAAGATCTGCAGCCAGAGACATGATCTGCTTATCAGATGAAGGGGCCTGGGCAGCAGGTTTAGGATGGGCCTTGGCCTGACTGGTGGCCTTAGCACGTGCAAAGGCCTTGATGGACATGGATACAGGAGGCCTAGCAGCCCCACATGCAGGCGTAACCTTGTCCACAGAAATGGTGTCGGGTAGATCCAGAACTTCGGTTTCCGGAGGAAAATCAACAACCGGCACCGGAGAGATCCGAGACCGAAGGTAGTGTTAACGCTGTGTAGTCGGCCTGGAGCGGTGGATTTACCACTTCCGAAGGGACCGGAGCACTAGCAGAGGGTTTAGGAGTAGCATCGGTAGTGGACGCGGGCCGAGGGTGTCGGTCCCGGTCCTTGCGTTTTTTTAGCAGATTGGGTTGTCGGTTGATCCGACGGCATGATATATGCAAAAGATTCACCGAAAAAGTCCTCGGCGAATTCTGCCCGGCGCCTGAGAGTGCGCTTATTAAAGCAAGCACAGGCAGCACAGGCCGAGACGTCGTGGTCTGGGCCCAGGCAAGGAAGGCAGAGAATGGAAGTCCTTATGAGGTATTGGTTTACCACAAGACAAACAATTACTAACTCTCAATTTGTTCTGACCGGCTGAGGCAAGAATAAATGTTCCCCAACGGGGTACATGCTTGTAGATGTTAAGAGTGTATTCACTGTTGCAGTCATTACATTTGGGTTATCCTGCTGGCAGGTTGTCCTCAGTCGGCCTGAATTCCAAAGTCTTGGGTCCTGCGTCGGTTGCTGTCGCTTCTTCCCCGACGTTGGTCGTCAGGGGTATAAAAGATGCAGCAGACACCATTTTATTTAGTTTTTCTTGCCGCAGATGTCAGGTGCCCCCAAAGGGTAGGCTAAAAATAGGTAAATAAAACATACATGCACCAAAATAATTTTTTACCTTCCTCTATAAGCATACACCATCTAGGTTGTATAGATTAGAGAAGTAAAGATAAGTTACAGCAAAAATAAGGGGGGTGGCGGGTGGGTAACCTGGACTGCAACAGTGAATACACTAACATTTACATTTATGGTAAGTGTACACAACTGTACTATGTTTAGTGTTTCACTGTTGCAGTCATTACATTTGGGTTGAGTTCCAAAGCTATGATTGGGGGGCTGGAGTTGCACAGCATTAAGAGTGGCTATGAGGCCCTGCAGAACTGCAGTGGCAAAGCCTGCCCTGGATTTAGAGTAAACAGGCAGATTGTAATGTTTTGTAAAGGTATGCACTGAACTCCAAGTAACAGCTTCCAAAACGTCTTTGGTTGGTACTCCCCTGAGAAAAGCTGCAGAAGTGGCTGCAGCTCTGGTTGAATGTGGCCTAATGCCCTTAGGCACTGGCTTGCCATGTTGTGAGTAGCAGAAACTAATGCAGTGACCTATCCACTTTGAAATAGTCTGCTTGGAGATGGCCTTTCATTGTGATGCTGTGGCATAAGCCACTAGTAATTGCTTTGTCTTTCTGAAAACTTTAGTTTTGTCCAAGTAGAATCTAAGTTGTCTGTGTACGTCCAAAGAATGCAGAAATTTCTCCCCCTTGTTCTGTGGATTTGGATAAAAAGTTGGCAAATTAATTGTTTGGTTAAGGGCTACACTGGATACCACCTTTGTTCTCAGAAAGACCCTGTCTGGATACAAAATGAAGGGTTCCACAGCCATGAGAGCCTGTAGCTCTGAAACTCGTCTTGCAGAAGTTAATGCTAGGAGCAGAGCTGTTTTCCAAGATAAAAACTATGTCCGCAGTAGCAGCTGGCTCAAAAGGAGGTAAGGTGTGTTTTTCCAAGACATAATGGAGGTCCCATGTAGGTGTTGGTGTTGGTGTTCTCCTTGTAGGCCTTAAGTTTTTGGCTCCTCTTAGGTACTGCCTTAAAGGATGAGAAAAAAGTGGTGGCTCTGTATTGTAATGAGCCGAAATGGTAGAGGCATGGATTTTAATTGATGAAAAAGATAGGCCTTTGTCCAGCATCTCAGCTAAATATTGCAAAATCTGAGGAATATTTGGGACAGCTGTATCAGTTCCCTAAGCTTGGTTCCAAGCGCAAAATCTCTTCCATTTCCCAGCATAGGATTTTCTAGTGCTAGGCCTTCTGGCTTCTAAAATTACATCCATCACAGCTTTACTGAGAGGTGTGGTTTGTATGGCTACATTATCTGCCATGCTGCCAGGTTTAGAGTTCTGTGTTGACTGTGCAGAATTGGACTGTTTTGTTGGGCAGTAGAGGAGGTATTTGAGGTAGGGTCCAGGCTGGGCATTGGTCCTTAGGATCGGATACCAGTACTGACGCGGCCAGTCTGGGGCAATCAATCATTTTTGGCCTATCCTGCCTGACCTTTAGGAGAGGCAGTGGAGGAAAGGCATATACTGATAGGTTTGTCCAATTGAAAGATAATGCGTCCACTTTCCATGCTTGTCTGTGATAAGTCCTTGTGCAGAATCTTATTAGTTGGTAGTTGAGGGGAGGCAAAAAGATGTCCAGGCATCCCCATTTCCTTGTGCTGAAAACTTGTGGATCCAGCTGCCACTCGTGGGGATCCTTGAGGTTTCTGCTTAGTCTGCCAGAATATTTTCCTTTCCTGGCAGGAATTTTGCCTGCAGGTGAACTTGGTAAGTCAATGCTGTGTCCCACAAAACCATGGCTAGTCTGCAAAAGGGGTAAGAATGTGTGCCCCCCTGCTTATGTGCCACATGACAGTGGTGTTGTCTATCAGTAGTGGTCCCAGATGAAGTAGGTCCTTGAAAGCTGTCAGGGCATTTTGAACAGCTAGCATCTCTTTTTGAGAGATATGCAGATGCACCTGGTTTGTGGACCAGGTGCCCTGAATGCATCATTCTGCCATGTGGGCTCCCAATCCGTTGTTAGGCTCTGCCTGGCTGGGGGTAATGTGAATGGCTGTCCCTTGTTTTGGTGACAAGCCTTCACCCATCGAAACTCCTGTTGCAGGCAGGGAATGAGAGTAATTGTTTCCAGGCTGTAGCACTGTTGTGTCCAGACACTTTTTAGGTACCATTGAAGTTTCCTCATATGCAGTCTTGCATATGGAATTAGTAGGATGCAGGATGCCATAAAGCCCAAAGCCTGCAGAATTTTTCTTGCAGATAACTGGGCCTTTGTTGCCAATATTTTGAAGTAGGTAGTCAGTTGCCTTTGTCTGGCATGAGATAAGCCATCTGGGCAGTTGTATTTAAGCTTGCAGCCAGGAATATCTCTTGAGAGGGTACTAGTTATGATTTCTTTTCATTGACTGTGTACCCTAGGCATGTTGTCTTTTCACAAACGCCAGATGCTGTAGTAGAATGTCCTTGTTCTCTGCTTGAATTAGGCAGTCGTCCAAGTAAGGATATATTTGTATTCCTGTCTGCAGAAAGCAATTACTGGTGCCATGCACTTTGTAAAGACCCTGGGCACAGTAGATAAGCCAAAGGGCAGTGCAGAGAATTGGTAATGCATTGAGCCCGCCTTGAATCCTGAGGTATCTTCTGCACGACTGCTTGATTGGGACATGCAGGTATGCCTCATGTCACGAACCAAACCTCTTTGCCCAGCATGGGCAGGAGCTGCTGCAAGGTCAAATTTTGAATTTTGGTATACTCAGGAATGTGTTTGGAATAGATAGGTCCAGTATTGGTCTTCAGGCTTTGTCCTTTCTGGGTACCAAGAACAGTCTTGAGTAAAATCCTTGCCCCTGCTCTTGCTGTGGTACTTGTTGAATAGCAGAAACAAAGCACCCTGAACCACTGCTAGGTAGGCAAACAAATTTATTGAGCCGAACAGTTCACTCGAAAAAATAACGCTGAATCAAATCACCATACGTTTTCGTCCACAACTTCATCAGATTACACTAATACATTCAGTTAACTGCTTTTATATACTCATCCAAATTTTAAAAAACAGCCAGTAAAAACAATCATTGTACATAGAAATGCATTGAGTTACTGCCCTCTACTGACAAGGAGGATTATTACACATTAAAGTCACAATACACCAGAATATCCTTGAATGAAATTAATATTGCCTACAAGCGAATTTATGTTATTTTAAATGACTTATTAATGGATGGAGTTATTGACATGAGTACTTTTAAATATTTGCATGTAGACAAACCGAGAATACCCTCCATATTTGGGATACCAAAGGTGCATAAAGATGAAAGTGACCCACCTTTGAGAGTGATAGTGTCAGGTCACTGCACCATTGGCCAAGTACATTGACCAGAAAATAAAAAAGCTTGTTTGTGACAACAATGTTATTTTAAAAGATTCGTGGCATTTCTTAGGAAAACTAAATGAATCACTTGCAAATGAAACAAAAGGTTTTGGTACCTTGGATGTGATTGACTTATTTACAAGTATACCCCATGATGTAGGCCTTGAATGGTTCAAGAAATGCTACTTGAATCCAAACTACTAGGGCACAATGAGTTCAGAACTGTATTGTTATTAATGGAGATTGTCCTAAAGAATAATTTTATATTCTTTCAGGAGAGGGCGCTATTTTCGACAAACTAAAGGTGTGGCGATGGGGGCACACTGTGCTCCCACTTATGCTAACACTATAATGTCCTTCTGGGAGAATAAGTTTGTACTGAATTCAGAATATAGTAGTTTATGGAAGTTGTATGGTAGATTTCTGGACGACTTGTGTTTCTTATGGGCAGGCACTCAAGATGAATTTGGTAGCTTTGTGGAATACCTAAATGGTACCACAGAATTTTTAAAATTCACTCACAAATTCACTACTGATGAATTGAAATACCTTGATGTTAACATATCTAAAACTGAGTATGGCTTTGAGTCTAGAATTTATAGAAGAGAGACCTTTTCTAATTCTTATCTGCACTACTCAAGTTCGCACCCCCCACACCAGAAAAGGAGTGTTATAAAAGGGCAATTTGTGCTTGTGTAGAATGACTTCTGATGATGCATGTTATGGTAATGTAACGTAATCAAAACCTGAGAAACATGTTCCTGAATAGAGGCTACCGGAAGAGCTCATTGATAGAGTTTCCAAAGAAGTCAGTGATGGGAGGAAGGAAGGTTTGCCCCTGTATTGGGTAAAATTGAAGATGTTGCAACTCAACAAGTCACAAACAAGAAAGTAGATGGGTTAAATAATGAATTCGTATCAGGTATCATTACCACATATGATGGACAAGCTGGTGTGATCAAAAGAATTTTGACAAAGAGTGGATTAACTTCTCTAAAGTTTCTGACTTAAATCACATTTTCCAGGGTGAAATAAAACATATTTATAGGAAAGGAACACCCTGAAGGATATTTTGAAAGAGGTAGTAAAGGGAATTCAAGGTTAGCAGGTACAAACAAAAAGCTGGTGTATTTAAATGTGGTGCTTGTAATTATTGTTCTTATTTGATTACTGGGGATACCATTACTTTACCTGCCAGAAATAACAAAATTTTAACTTTAAAACTTTTTAATTGTAACACAAAAGGGATTATTTATGTTGGGTTATGTAAAAATGTAATGCTTTTACATTGGCAAGATTGAAAGAAAGGTTAAGCAGAGAATTTATGAGCACACCTATGATATTCGTATAAAATGTGAAACAAATTCTCTGTACAAACACACAAAAACTTGTCCTGAAGCTGAATTTCAGTTTTTATATTAGAGGTTGTGCCAAAGGACCCCAGGGCGGTATGTGGGAGACTTTAGTTGAATACAGGGAATTATACTGGCAAGTGGTGTTGGAGGCCAGTAAATTCCCTGGTTTAAATGACATGATCTCACTTGCCCCTGTATTAAAATGAGATCAGCAAAATTGTGACTTTAATGTGTAATAATCCCCCTTGTCAGTAGAGGCCAGTAACTCAATGCATTGCTATGTACAATGATTGTTTTTACTGGCTGTTTTTTAAAATTTGGATGAGTATATAAAAGCAGTTAACTGAATGTATTAGTGTAATCTGATGAAGTTGTGGACGAAAACGTATGGTGATTTGATTCAGCGTTATTTTTTCGAGTGAACTGTTCGGCTCAATAAATTTGTTTGCCTACCTAGCAGTGGTTCAGGGTGCTTTGTTTCTGCTTACTGGTTTGTTCTGCATCCTCCGTTTTTTGGTTACTTGTTGAATAGCCCCCATGTCCATGAGAGAAGAGACTTTTTGTGCCTCTGCCCATTGATGTTTTGGCAGATCTGGCCAACCATTTGCCTTTGGCAGGGTATGGAAACTTGTAGCCTTGTGACACTGTTTAGAACCCACTTGTCCTGGGTTATAATGTGCCAATTTTGAGAAAAAAAGTGCTATTTTTCCCCCTAAGGGTGCTGCCTGGAGATAAGTGCTTGGTGCGGGCAGGGGGACATCATTGGGACTGTTTCCTGTATGGTTGTGATTTGTTTTCTCTACTTTTGGAGGTAGAAGCACCCCATTGCTTTGACCTGTATGAACCTTGCGCCTGGGGATCTGCCTCTAGGGCGTCTGGATCTGCCCCTTTGAGGTCTGACACTAGAAAGGACCACTTCTTTGTAGGCCAGTGTCTACTAAACATAGGTGACTGAACTTGTAAAAACATCTTTGACAGTTTGCATAGATTTAGCTTTGTCCTCCATTTTCTTTAACACCTCTTCTGCCTTAACACCAAACAAAGTATCGTGCTGTAAAGGTGCATCTAATAATTTAACTTTAACATGATCAGGCAGATTTTGTTCCTTTAACAAAGCATGTCGCCTAACTACAGAACCCGTAACTGCAGCCCTGCAGGAGGTCTACAGAGAATCAAAACCACGCTTTCCAACTTGTTCAGCTGCATGCAATAAATAGTACAGTTTTGTACCTACCATAAATGTAGATGTTAGAGTGTATACACTGCTGCAGTCATTACACTTGGGTTATCCTGCCGTCAGGCGGCCCCTCAGTCGGCCAGAGTTCCAAAGTCTTGGTCCGGCGTCTGTTGCTGTCACTTCTTCCCGGACATCAGTGCGACGGGAGTATGCAAGATGCAGCAGAAGTCATCTTCAGTTTCTTGCCCCAGATGTCAGGTGCCCCCAAAAAGATAGGCAATGTAAATTGCTAATAAAACATACATAAGAAAAGCAATCAAAATCTTTAAGTTACCAGCAAATACTCCCCATAGGTAGCAAAGGGTAGAAGGCTTAAGTACCAGCAAGTAAGAGGAGAAGGAGGGAGGGTAACCTAGACAGCAGCAGTGTATACACTCCAACATCTACATTTATGGTAGGTACAAAACTGTACTATGTTCATAGTGTTACGCTGCTGCAGTCACCACACTTGGGTTATCCTGCCGTCAGGCAGTCCCGCAATCGGCCAGAGTTCCAAAGTCTTGGCCCGGCGTTGGTTGCTGTCACTTCCTCCCCAACGTTAGTGCGCCAGGGGTATATAGTATGCATCTAACGCCATTTTCTTCAGTTTTTCTTGCCCCAGATGTCAGGTGCCCCCAAGTAGGTAGGCATATACATATAAAATAAAAAAAACAAGCAATACCTTCAGTTACCAGCAAATACACCCCAAAGGTTGTATAGGATAGAAAGGTATAGATAAGTCCAGCTAGTTCAGAGGGGATGGAGGGAGGGTAACCTGGACTGCAGCAGTGTGAACACTAACATCTACATTTATGGTAGGTACAAAAGTGTAAACTCCCCCCCCCCATCTGTCCAGTGACCTAGAATCCCTATCAGAGGGAACAGGGTTTTTAGCTGTAGAGGCCTTGACCCCTTTGGGACCCTGACATTGTTTCTGGGTCAGCAGCAGGGTTTTTAAAGAAATTTGAGAGTCTGGAACCCTGTAGTATCTGTCTGGCTTAACAGGTGCAGGAGGCAGAGAGTCAGGAGACAGGCCGGACTCTGAGAATACATAATCAACAATGTCTAGAACAGGTGGAATAGCAACAGGTCTATGCTGGGGTAGTAGAAGTATGAGCCTTTTCTTTGATTCTGAGTAATCTGGGCTCTCCTAGTGGAAATGCTCCCTCATGGTATGCAGGGTTTCCCCAAAAGAATAATCTTCAGGAGGAGAAGCTGAAGGAATAGATTCTTTAGCAGAGTCCTCATAGGGAGGCAGAGAGCATCCCTGTTCTGAAGAGGAGTCAGAGGAAATGGAAACCTGATCAGAGGAATCATATTCCGGGTCTTGCCTAGGCCTCTTATCAGGAGGGGGATGGGAACCCCTAATCAAATTAGGTCTTCGGCCAATTTAAGCATCTGTTTCTTAGGCATGGAAGTCTGTCCAGGAGAATGCTGTACTTGTTTCTTTGTCTTTACAGCTGTTTTAGTCTTTGCCTTGGAAGCAGAGGTTGGCTTAACATATAACTGTAGGTCTGAAAACACCCTCAGAAGCTGATGCCTGCTCAGCAGCTCTGGACCCATCTGAGGGAATAGTTTAGTGTGTCCAATACCTTGGGTATCCAGAGACTCAGCTGTCTCCACGTGGGAGTCTGTAGCGGCCTGTGGCTCTGAGGTAGCTGGCGTCAGGGGCTGCGAAAGCACCTCACTGAGAACCAGCGACTGGCCTAGCGGAGGCCTAGTCAGTTTTGGACCTCTGATGCCCATCCTTTTCCTTGCACTTTTTATAAAGTCCGGTCGGCTGTTCCAATGGCATTATATAATTAAACCTTCGGCCAAAGTAATGAAAGGCAAAATCGTAGACGCTTAATAGTGCGTTGGTTAAATCTAGCACAAAACCGACAGCTAGCAACGGCGTGGTCAGGGCCTAGGCAAGGAATACAGTAAGAATGAAAATCCTTGAGGTATTTGCTTCCCACAAGAAATGCAACTTTTTCTGACATCGGTCTGGAGCAAGAAAAAAAAAAAAAAGTTTTCCCCAACGGGGTACTTAGCTTTATTAAAGACTTCAGATCTGAAATTAGTTTTCAAAAATTTCAGGAGTCGGCCGACTGGCACTTGCTAACTGCTTTTGCTTCGGGCACCGCGCGGCAAGAAAGACTGAAGAAAATGGCGTCTGCTGCATCTTTTATACCCCTGGCGCACTGACATCAGGGAAGAGGCGACAGCAACCAACGCCGGACCAGGACTTTTGGAATTCAGGCAGACTGAGGGTAGCCTGCCAGCAGGATAACCCAAGTGTAATGACTGCAACAGTGAAACATGATGACCATCAAGGGGAAGGCCAAAGGCCTGTGCTGAGGGAGAAAGAAATCCCTGAGCCTCTCGATTGAGAAATCTTGACTCTCCCAGTGAAAATGCTCCCTCAAAGTATCCAAGGTTTCCCCAAATGAATAATCCTCAGGAGAAGCAGAGGGTATAGACTCCACAGCATCAGAATTCTCATAGGGAGGTATAGATAATTCCTGATCAGAAGAGGAATCAGAAGAAATAGAAACCTGATCTGAAGATTCATAATCAGTGTCTTGCCTAGGCCTCTTATCGGGAGTGGGATGGGTACCCCTGATCAAGGTGATAAGGTCTTCAGCCATTTTGATCTGTTTTTTTTTTTTTTTTTTTTTTTTTTTTAGGCACAGAGGGCTGTGGACATGGCTCATGAGTTGTTTAGTTTTAGAAGTTGCTTTTGTCTTTGGTTTTGCAGCTGTCGAATTGATATACAAATGTTGAGGTCTGAATAAATCCGCAGAAGCCGGTGCCTGCTCAGCGGCTCCGGACCCAGAGAGAGATACATCCATCAGTCCAATACCTTGAGTATCTTTCGACATGCCGGACTCCACATGGGTATCGGTAGAGGTCTGCGACTCGAAGGTAGCAGGTAAAGTACAGTTTTGTACCTACCATAAATGTAGATGTCCGAACTGGATAGCATCTGCAGTCATAACAACTGGGTTGTCCTGTCGTCAGGCAGCCCTTCGGTCGGCCGGATTCCAAAGTCTGGGTCCGGCTTCGGCTGATGTCGCACTTCACCCGACGTCATCTCTGCTGGTCTTCGGGTATAAAGGCATCAGCAGACGCCATTTTCCTCAGTGTTTCTTGCCCCAGATGCCAGTTGCCCTCTTGGAAGGCTAAATTTTGGATAAATGCCAATGTTTCCAAAAGATAGAAGGCAAACACAAGAAATAAGCATGTATGTACATATATACAAACAAATACACCATAAGAGACTCCCCCCACCAGCTAGCTATTAGGAGGGTAAATACCCTAGGAGTACCACAGAGGGGAAGGAGGGAGGGTAATCCTGACTGCAGATGCTATCCAGTTCGGACATCTACATTTATGGTAGGTACAAAACTGTACTATGTCCTTCATGGATGCATCTGCAGTCATAACAACTGGGTAGAATACCATAGCCAACTAGGGGAGGAGGAAGAATAAATGATGGTGTGGTTAGGATCCCTTGCAGTACAGCAGTGGCAAACCCTGCTCGGGATCTGGAATACAGAGGTAAATTATAATGCTTGGCAAATGTATGCACGGAGGTCCAAGTAGCCGCCTCAATAATGTCCTTGGTTGCCACTCCTCGTAAGAAGGCTGTGGTAGTGGCTGTTGCCCTTGTAGAATGAGGCCTTATGTTCTGTGGAATTTGTTTTCCATGGAAGGAGTAACAGAATCGTATGCAATTTCCTATCCATTTGGAGATTGTCTGTTTGGAAATTGCTTTTCCTTCCCTTCCTGTTGCATAGGCTACAAAAAGCTGGTCAGTTTTTCTATTACTTTTGGTTCTGTCCAGGTAGTAGCGTAGCTGTCTATGTACATCCAAGGTATGCAGCATTCTTTCCCCTCTGTTTTGTGGGTTGGGGAAGAAGGTAGGTAGGTGGATTGCCTGGTTTAAAGACACTCTGGATACCACCTTAGGCATAAATGTAGGATTAGTTCTCATGGACACTATCTTGGTGGAAGGTTAGGAAGGGTTGTACTGCCATTAGGGCCTGAAGTTCAGAAACCCTCCTTGCTGAGGTTATTGCCAGTAGGAAAGCAGTTTTCCATGATAGATGCTGTAGGTCTGCTGTTGCTGCTGGTTCAAAAGGAGGGAGTGTCAACTTTTCTAGCACAAAGTTCAAGTCCCAAGCTGGCAATGGTGGTTTCCTAGGTGGTTTTACATTCTTGATCCCTCTGAGGAACTGCCAGAGTAGAGGATGTGAAAAGACAGGTGGATCAAAGCTGTATTCTGCTGAAAAAGCTGATGCATGTATCTTGATGGAGGAATAGGACAGGCCTGTATGTAGAAGCTCTGCCAAATACTCCAGAATGTTAGCAATATCTATATTCGACACGTCTTTTCCTCTTTCAGCACTCCAAATGACAAACCTTTTCCATTTTGCTGCGTAGTTCCTTCTTGTTGAAGGTCTGCGGGCTTCAAGGATAATGTCTTTAACCCTTTGGGAAAGATCTGGATTAGTTGCTGCTATGTGATGTTCCATGCAGTCAGTTGCAAAGTTTTTAGGTTTGGATGCATGATGCTGTAGTTGTTCTGAGTTAACATCAAAGGCATCAGGGGTATTGACCACATTTTGTCCCGAGACATGCTCCTCAGCAATGGGTACCAGTGTTGTCTTGGCCAGTTCGGAGCTATCAGGATTATCCTTGGACGTTCCTCCTTGATTTTTAGTAATACCTTGTGTATCAAGGGAAGAGGTGGGAATGCATATGCTGTCAAACCTTTCCAGCTGAAGGAGAGCGAATCCACCTTCCATGCAAGTGGGTGGAATGTCCTTGTGCAGAATTTTTTGAGCTGGTGATTGAGAGGGGAAGCGAATAGATCTATCTGCGGCATTCCCCATTTCTTTGTGATGATCTTGAAGATGTCCGGGTGTAGCATCCATTCGTGAGCATCAGAGGTGGTTCTGCTTAATATGTCTGCTAGAGTGTTCTCCTTTCCCGGTACAAATATTGCCTGTAACTGGATGTTGTAGCTGAGTGCCAGGTTCCAAAGGTCCAAAGTCATTCTGCATAGGGGGTATGAATGAGTGCCTCCCTGTTTGTTGATGTACCACATGACTGTGGTGTTGTCTGTCCTTATCATCAAATGGCCTTCTTTGAGAAATGGTCTGAATTTTTGGATTGCCAGTTTTACTGCCAGCATTTCTTTTTGGTTGATGTGCAGGTGTAGCTGGTCCTGAGTCCACAATCCCTGCGCATTTGTCCAGCATGTGAGCCCCCCATCCTAGGTCTGAGGCGTCTGTTGTGATGGTTTGGCTTGCTCGAAAGTTGTGAAAGGGTAGGCCTGGGTTTGACTGGCATGTTTGAGCCCACCATAGGAACTCCTGTTTTAGGCATGGGATTAGTGGTATTTCTGCTTCTAGGCTGTGCCTGTGTTGGGACCATAAATTCTTTAGGTACCACTGTAGTTTTCTCATATGCAGTCTGGCATGTGGGACCAAGATTATGCATGATGCCATGAAGCCCAAGGCCTGCAGAACTTTTCTTGCTGTTAGCTTGTTCTGTTTTGCTAGTGCCAAGAAGTAAAGAGGGAGTTCTTTTTGTTTTTCTGCAGTTAGGAATGCCATTTGTTTTACTGTGTTCAATTCCGCGCCCAAGAATGTCCTTGTTTGGGATGGTATCAGCCTTGACTTTTGTAAATTGACTGTGTATCCCAGGGCTTGTAGCAAGTAAATGACCCTTTGTAAATCTGTTGTCAGCTTGCTTTTGTTGTCCGCTTGTAGCAGGCAGTCGTCCAGGTATGGATAAATTTGGATTCCCTGTAGTCTGCAGTGGGCGATTACTGATGCCAGGCATTTTGTGAATACTCTGGGCGCAGTAGATAAGCCAAAGGGCAATGCTGAGAATTGATAGTGCTCTGATCCTGCAAGAAATCTGAGGTATCTTCTGCAATTTGGTCGAATGGGGACGTGCAGGTATGCCTCCTTGAGATCTAGAGTTACCAGCCAACACTCCTTGCCCAGCATGGGAAGAAGTTGCTGTAGGGTCAGCATTTAGAATTTTGGGACAATGATGTATGTGTTTAAGATGGACAGGTCGAGAATAGGTCTCCAACTTTTTTCTTTTCTCGGAACTAGGAATAGTCTGGAGTAGAATCCTTTGCCTTGTTCTGTTATTGGTACTCTTTCCACAGCTCTCATCTTTGTTAATTGCATTATCTGCTGTAGAGCTTCTATTTTTTGATTTGGAGGCAGGTTTGGCATTCCTCTTTTGACTGGTAAAGTGTGGAAGTGGAACCGGTAACCTTGGTCTATGGTTTGCAAAATCCACTTGTCTTTTGTGATATAGTGCCAATTTTTCAAAAATAAGGCTAATTTTCCGCCTAGTGGTGCTGCTATTTGTTCCCTGGTAGGCGGAGTTAGAGTCAAGTCACTGTGATTGTCCTGTTGCAGTGGTAGTGGCTGTGTCTGTGCCTCTGTTATTACCTTGCCACTGTCGTCCTCTGTAGGCACCCCTCTGGATTGATTTCTGCCTCTGGAGCCTATTCCTGCCCCTTTGGGATCTTGTGGAGTCAGGAAAGGACCAATTTTTGGCAGGCCAGTTCCTGCTAAACCTTGGGGGCTGAACCTGTAAGAAATCTTTAACAGTTTGTACAGATTTTGCCTTTTCTTCCATTTTCTTCATTACCTGCTGGGCAGGTGTACCAAACAAACTGGCCTTATCCATAGGAGCATCTAATAACTTAGCTTTAACATGATCCGGTAAGGCCTGTTCCTTCAACCATGCATGTCTTATCACTGTGCCAGTCATGGCTGATCTAAATGAAGCCTCCAGTGCATCATAGCCACATTTTAAAGAATGGTTACTAACCTGTTGTATGTTATTTACCATTTCTAATACATATTTCTTATCTATAGAGTCATCAGAGGATAGCTTTTTAGTTAACTGTTCAAGCATAAACTCTTGGTATTGTATCATGTGAAACTGACAGTTTAAAGCTCTAGCTGAGAGAGTAGCAGAGGTGTAAACTTTGCCCCATCTGTCTAAAGACCTGGATTCCCTTTCAGAAGGAATACGTTTTTTTGCTGTGGTCGAGGCTACTGCCTTAGGCCCCTGGGATATAGTTTCGGGGTCTGCAAGTGGGGCCTTGTATAGGTGGTGATGAGTGTCTGGCACCCTGTAAAATCTATCTGGTTTGGCAGGGGCTGGAGGTAAGGAATCAGGTGCAGTGCAGACATCATTAAATGCATCATCCACAACAGAAAGGACAGGAGGTATAGCTAAGGGCCTATGTTGTGGTAAGTGCAGAAAAGTTCTAAGTCTTTTTCTGGAATCTGAGAAATCCTGTTCCTGCCATTGGAATTGTTCTCTCATGGCATGTAAGGTTTCCCCAAAGGAGAATTCCTCTGGTGGAGAGGCAGTTGGAATGGATTCTTCAGCATCGGAGTCTTCATAATTGGAAAAAGGAGCCTCTGGCTGGTCTGTAATATCTGAGTCATCCGCAGAATCATCAGAGGAAACAGGCTCGGGGGGGCTCTGCTCTAGGTCTCTTTTCTGGGGGCTGAGAGGCCCTGTCTGGGTGAGATTGAGATCCCCTAATTAAGGATATTAAATCTTCTGCCAGAGTAAGCATTTGTGAACTAGAAGTGGGCCTGGTTGAGGAGGGTTTAACAGGCACTGATTTAGTAGATTTGGCTGCTTTAGCCCTGGCAAAGGCCTTAATAGACATGGCTGCAGGAGGCCTAGCAGCACCACGTGCTGGGGTAGAGACATCCAAAGGGATGGTGTCTGATAAGTCAGTAGTAACCACAGTTGTAGGTAAAATTTCTGAGGCTGATTCAAGTAAAGTAGCAGGAACCTCAGTAGTAGTCATTGATTCGGCTGTATTTTGATCAGTTTTCTCGGTTTCGGCCGAAACAGAGACACTCGCGGTTTGCTTAACCGTGGTTTCGGCCGAAACCGCGGACCGCGAGTGTCGGTCTTTTTCTTTGCGTTTTTTAACAATTTGGGTAGTCGGAGGATCCGACGGCATAATGTACGCAAAATCTGAGCCGAAAAACTGTTCAGCAAACTCCGACCGACGCCTAAGCGTTAGTCGGTTGAAGGAAGCACAGGCCGAACAGGCTGCTACGTCGTGGTCTGGGCCTAAACAAGGCAAACAGTAAGAGTGGAAATCTTTATGAGGTATTTGTTTCCCACAAGTTAAACAGTTATTGACTTTTTCTGACATCGGCTGAGGCAAGAAAGAGTCCCCAACGGGTACTTAGCTTTAGAAGTCTTCGAAGTAGTATTCGGTAGTAGTAATCTCTGGATCTGACCGACCGGCACTTGCGAACAGCTTCTGCTTTGGGCGCCACGCGGCAAGAAAGACTGAGGAAAATGGCGTCGGCTGATGCCTTTATACCCGAAGACCAGCAGAGATGACGTCGGGTGAAGTGCAACATCAGCCGAAGCCGGACCCAGACTTTGGAATCCGGCCGACCGAAGGGCTGCCTGACGACAGGACAACCCAGTTGTTATGACTGCAGATGCATCCATGAAGGACATCAGGGGCTGCGAAAGCACCTCACTGAGTACCGGCGACTGGCTTAGGAGAAGCTTAGTCTGTTTTGGATCTCGACTGCCTTTCTCTGCCCTTTTCTTTGCGTTTTTTTTTTTTGTTTTTTTTTTTATGTACTCTAGTCTGACTGCTATCAGACGACATTTCTGGGTAGTTAAATCAGTTTCCAAAATACTTTGAGGCAAAAATATACAGACGCTTAGTGTGTTGTTAAATCTAGCACAAAACCGACAGCCAGGCACGTTGTGATCAGGGCCTAGGGCAAGGAATACAGTATAAATGGAAATCTTTGAGTTATTTGCTTCCCACAAGTAATACAATTAACTTTCTGACATCGGTATGGAGCAAGAAAAAAAAAAAAAAAAGTTTCCCCAACGGGGTACTTAGCTTTAGTGACGATTTCGGCTCTGAAACAAACTCGAAAATTTCAGTAGTTGGCCGACTGGCACTTGCAAAATACTTCTGCTTCAGGCACCGCGCGGCAAGAAAGACCAAAAGAAGAGAGTCTGCTGCATGTTTTATACCCCTGACGACCTGATGTCATGGAAGAGGAGACAGCAACCGATGCAGGACCCACGACTTTGGAATTCAGGCTGACTGAGGGCAACCTGCCAGCAGATTACCCAAATGTAATGACCAACAGTGAAACACGAAAAACATCCTGAGCTGTCTGTGCACATCCAAGGAGTGCAGGATCCTTTCGCCTTTATTCTGAGGATTAGGGAAAAAGGTTGGCAAATGGATGGATTGATTTAAAACCACATTGGATACCACCGTGGGCATAAAGGAAGGGTTAGTCCCGAGGGAAACCCTGTCAGCATGGAATATAATGAAGGGCTCCATCGCCATTAGTGCCTGTAACTCAGACACTCTTCTTGCTGAAGTAATAAGCTAGAAGTAAGGCGGTTTTCCAAGACAGGAATTTTAACTCTGCTGAAGCAGCAGGTTCAAAAGGGGGAAGTGTGAGCTTTTAATACAAAGTCAATGTCCCTGGCCAGGGTGGGAGGTCTCCTATGGGGGCCTTAAATTGTTAGCTCCTCTCAGGAACTGCTTGATGAGAGGGTAAGGAGAGAAGGCTCATTATTATATTCAGCTGAGATGGCAGAGGCATGAATCTTAACAGCTGAGGACAGGCCTCTGTGGAGCAACTCTGTTAGGTAAGGATGAGGTAAGTTGGGCACAGCTGTGTCCTTTCCTTGAGACTGACTTCAAGAATATATATCTTTTCCACTTCAGCATAGTATTTCCTAGTACTAGGCCTTCTGGCCTCAAAGACTATGTCCAGCACCTGTTTGCTGAGGGATGCTGGTGGTGTATTCATGGGATAAGCCAGGATGCAAGGTTTAGGGTTTTACAGCTGTGGATGCAAAATCTGTCCCCTCTTGCAGAGACATCAGGAAAGGAGTCTGATGTAGGTGCCAGGGTAGCACTGCTGTCAGACTGCGTAGGAGTGGGTACTACCAATGCTAACGTGGCTAGTCTGGTGCAATAAGGATTGCCTTTGGCCTGTCCCATTTGATCTTTAGTACTTTTGTGAGGAGGAAGGCATAAATTGAGAGGTTTTCCCCATGTAAAGGACAGGGCGTTCACCTTCCAGGCTCTGCTGGGAGGGTTCCTGGTGCAAAATTTGTTCAATTGGTGGTTTTCGGGGGGAGGCATAAAGGTCCACCTCTGGAGTACCTCACCTCTGGGTTAGAAGTTTGAATGAGTTGGGTTCCAGTTTCCACTAGTGAGGGTCCAGCAGATTTCTGCTTAAGTTGTCTGCCAGTGAATTTTCCTTGCCTGGCAAGAATTGAGCTTGTAGGTCATTTTGGATGCTCAAGGTGTGTTCCACAGAGCCATGGCTAACCTGCAGAGTGGGTAAGAAAGAATCCCGCCCTGCTTGTTTATGTGCCACATAACTGTTGTTCATTTTTATCAGGAGCTGTCCTGGAAGGATAAAGGTATTCGAAGACTGTTAGAGCATTCTGTACATCTGACTGATATGCAGGGAAATTTGTTCTGGGCTCCATTTGCCTGCCATGCACAGTCTGATGCGTCTGTTGGGGTTTGGGCAGCAAGGAGTTAAGTGAAAGGAAGTCCCCTGTGGTTGCGTGCTTCTGCCCACCAAAGGAACTCTGCCCTTAGACAAAGTACGATAGGAATCTCAGTTTCCAGGTCATGAGAATGTTGACAAAGACCAAGTACCATTGAAGTTCTCATATGCAGTCTTGCATATGGAATTAGCAGAATGCATGGAGGCAATGAACCCTAGGGCTTGGAGTATTTTCCTTGCAGAAAGCGGAGTTTTGTTGGCCATTAGTTTGAAACAGTTTGTCAAATGAACCTGCTTTTCTGGAGTGAGCAATGCCATCTGGGAAGTTGTGTTCAAGCTTGCTCCCAGGAATACAATTTGTTGGCTGGGCACCAGTTGTGATTTTTTTATTCATGGTGTATCCCAGTGAAGTTAGAAGTCTTTTTACAAATGCCAGGTGCTGAAGTAGCAATTCCAGACTGTCTTCCTGAATCGGGCAATCAAGTATGGGCAGATTTGAATATTTCTCTGCCTGCAGTATGCAATAGCTGGAGCCAGGCATTTTGTTAATCCTCTGGGCACAGTAGATAAGCCAAAGGGAAGTGCAGAGAACTGATGGTGCACAGAGCCTGCCCTGAAACGTAGATATTTCCTGCAAGACTCCCTTATGGGGAAGTGCAGATAAGCTTCGTTTAAGTCTAGGGTGACTAACCAGGCATCCTTGGCTAGTATAAGAAGCTGTTGCAGTGTAAGCATTTAGAATTTTGGGACCACCAGAAAGGTGTTGAATTGATAGATCCAGCACAGAGCGCGAAGAGCTCTTTTCTGGGCACCAGGAACAGTCTGGAGCCGAAACCCTGTCCCCTTTGTTCTACTGGAACAGGTTGAATAGCCCTGAAATGGAGAAGGGAAAGTACTTTATTTTGAGCCACTGCCCACTGGTTTGGAGGAAGGTCTGGCAACCCGCTTGGTGTTGGCAGTGACTGGAAGCAGAATCTGTATCCCTGGGATACAATCCTGAGTAATGGACATCCAGTTTTTTGCATGAAGGGCGAGTTTTCCGCCTAGGGGTGCAAGTACTTGGTCATGGCTAGGAAGGATAACTGGAAAGTCACTGAACCTTTTCAGTAAGGGGGTGGCTTACCACTCCCTGGTTTTGACGTGGAAACACTCCATTGTTTAGATATCTGCATACCCAGAGAGTGTAGTCTTGGTGGTCAGTTTCCTCTGGGTTTGGACTGAGAAGGCCTGAGAGGGACTGGAAAGTACCACTTTTTTTGAAGGCCATTGCCTAACGAATCAGGTGGCTGCACCTGTAAGAAATCTGTTTGCATAGATGCAGCTTTTTCTTCCATCTTTTTAAGAAATTCTGCCTTTGTGCCAAACGCACGCTCCTGATTTAATGCAGCATCTAGCAATTTTGCTTTGACATCGTCACGCAAGCCTTGTTTTAGCCAAGCATGCCTTCTCAGTACAGACCCAGTGACAGAAGCCCTGCAAGATGCTGCCAAGGCATCAAACCCATATTGCAAAGTATGTTTACTAACTTGGTTTGCAGAATGCATCAACTCTTGTAAATCTTTATTTTCTGCACAATCTGGAAGTTGCACCATTTTTTGTTTAGTTCCACAAGTTGCCAGTACTTCAACATGTAAAACTGGCAAATCAAAGCCCTGATGGCAAGAGTTGCAGAGGTACATACCTTCTTACCCCATCTGTGTAAAGCTCTAGAATCCTTTAAGGGATAGGATTTTTGGCTGTAGTAGCCTTAATACCTTTAGGTCCCTGGGAAATGGTCTCTGGATCCGCAGTAGGATTCTTAGAGAAATTTGAGAGAATTCGGCACTCCGTAGTATCTGTCAGGACTCCAAGAAGACAGTCTACAATATCCAGGACAGGGTGTATAGCTAGAGGCCTGTGCAGAGGCAAATCTAAATTCCCAGAGTCTCTTTTTGGACTGAGGACAGTCCTAGCATTCCCAGCAGAAATGCTCTCTTAAGGTATGCAAGGTTTCTCCGAGAGAAATCCTCTGGAGGGGAGGCAGAGGGAATAGATTCCTCTGCATCTGAATCCTCCTATGTAGATAAGGTAGTTCCTGGTAGTCAAAGGTCAGAGTCAGACTCCTGTCTGTAGCATCAGAAGGAAATTCAATTGTCTTTTGGCAGGGGAAGGCTGGCTTCCCCTAATTAGAGTAAGGTCTTCAGCCATTCTAAGCATTTGTTTTTGTGGCATGGGAGGATGAGCATGCACTTTGGACGTCTGTTTTCTAGGAGTAGTGCGAGCTCTGGGCCTGAGAAACTCTGTAGTTGTAGTAGGAAATGAAGTTGTCAGTTTCATGAAAATAGATAGGTCAGAATACACCCTCAGAAGCCGGTGCCTACACAGCAGCTCCAGACCCATCCAAGGTAGAGACTTCCGCAGGTTCCATAGTCTAAGCATCTCACGGCATACAGGACTCCTAATGTGTCTCAGCAGAGGCCTGCAAATCTGCAGAAGCAGGCATCAGGGGCTGCAAGACATCTCACTGAGTACCAGCAGACTGGCAACAAGCTTAACACAAGTAATCGGCAGTTTTTAACCTATGCAGTCTGTTTGTGCTTTCGGAAGACTGGTAGTCGGGGTGGCTTATCGAAGCCATTTCAAAATACGGAGAACGAGAGCAAAAGGACAGCTACAAAAAACAGCCTGACGAATGGTTCGGGAATTGAACAAGGCACAAAACTGACAGGGACATCATGGTCTGGGCCTAAACAGGTGACAGTAACGAAAATATTTGCTTTCCACAGGCAAGACCATTGTTAATTTTTTCTGACATTGGCTAGAGCAAGAAAAAAGAAACCCCAACAGGGTACTTGGCTTTAGAAGACTTCAGGTCTGAAACTCGAAAAAATGAAAGTTTCAGGTAGTGGCCGACTGGCACTTGCAAACGGCTTCTGCTTTGGGCTCCTCAGCAAGACTGATGTAATGGCGTCGGCTGCACGTTTTATCCCGCCGATGACCTGAAGTCATGGAAGAGCAGACAGCATCCGACGCAGAAATCGCAAGACTCTGGTATTCGGGCTGACTGAGGGCTTCCTGCAGGCAGATAAAGTACAGTTTTGTGCCTACCATAAATGTAGATGCCCGATAGACATGCAACTGCAGTCATAACATGTGGGTTGTCCTGCCTCAGGCAGCCCTCGGTCGGCCGGATTCCAAAGTCTGGGTCCGACGTCGGCTGATGTCGCATTTCTCTCCGACGTCAGAGCGGCTGGAGTACATAAGCATCAGCCAACGCCATCTTCTTCAGTGTTTCTTGCCCCAGATGCCAGGTGCCCTCCAAGGAAGGCTGTAATCAAATTGGAAGACAAAAACAGGATTCCAGAGAAATAAATGAGCAATAAAACAAATACACCATAACAGATATCCCCAGCTAAGAGAAACAGGGATAGGAGAGGGTCCTAGGCATAGAGGGGTATGGAGGGTGGGAAAATCCGACTGCAGTTGCATGTCTATCGGACATCTACATTTACATTTATGGTAGGTACCAAAACTGTACTATGTCCTTCAAGAATGCAACTGCAGTCATAACATGTGGGTAGAATACCATAGCTTAGCTGGGGGAAGAGGTATGCTCTAGGAAAAAGATGGTGGCGATCAAACCCTGCAGGAATGCCGAAGCAAAGCCTGCTCTGGATCTGGAGTAGAGAGGGAGATTGTAGTGTTTGGAGAATGTATGCACGGAGCTCCATGTAGCAGCTTCTAGAATGTCCTTAGTAGGCACCCCTCTTAAGAATGCTGTAGAGGTGGCTGTAGCTCTTGGGGAATGTGGTCTGACATTGGCTGGAACAATCTTTCCATGAAAGTAATAACAAAATCTGATGCAATGTCCAATCCATTTTGAAATTGTCTGTTTTGAAATTGCTTTTCCTTGGACTGCGGGGACGTAAGCTACAAAAAGTTGATCAGACTTCCTACTGGCCTTGGTTCTGTCCAGGTAGTATCGAAGTTGTCTGCGAATGTCCAAGGTATGTAACAGTCTTTCCCCCTTATTCTCAGGATTGGGGAAGAAAGCAGGCAAATGAATAGCTTGATTCAAAGAAACCCTAGATAACACCTTTGGCATAAAAGTAGGGTTGGTCCTTAATGAAACCCTGTCTCTGTGAAAAATTATGAACGGTGGTATTGCCATTAGGGCCTGTAGTTCCGAAACCCTTCTTGCTGAGGTAATTGCCAACAGGAAAGCTGTCTTCCATGAGAGAAATTGCAAGTCAACTGAAGCTGCTGGCGCAAAAGGAGGTAGAGTCAGTTTTTCTAGGACAAAATTGAGGTCCCAGGCTGGCACTGGGGCCTTTCTTGGTGGCTTGATGTTCTTGATTCCCCTGAGGAATTGCCTTAGCAAATAGTGAGAAAAGACAGGAGGATCAGTGTTATATCTAGCTGAAATAGCTGATGCATGTATCTTTATGGAAGAATATGAGAGGCCGTTCTTAAGCATATCCGCCAAATATTCCAAGATGAGTGGGATGTTCAACAATGATGCATCATGCCCTTTGCTGGTATTCCAATTGCTGAACCTCTTCCATTTTGCTAAGTAAACCTTTCTGGTGGATTGTCTTTGAGCCTCTGTTAGTATCCGCTGAACTTCCTTGGAGAGAGATAGGTTGAGGTTATTTATGGGATCTCCCAGGCTGTTAGCTGCAGTGTCTGAAGGTTTGGATGCACTGTTTTGAGATCGTGTTGAGTCAAAAGTAGAGGCCATTGGGGAAGGGCCCACCTCCTGGTGTGACATATGCTCCTTAGTAGTGGGTACCAGTGTTGTCTCGGCCAGTCCGGAGATATTATGATTCCCTTGGGTCTCTCTCTCTTGATCTTTAGTAGTACTGAGGTCATCAGTGGCAGAGGTGGGAATGCATAGATTGTTAGGCAGTTCCAGTTGAATGAGAGAGCATCTATTTTCCAAGCTTTTGGATGGTATGTCCTTGTGCAGAATTTTTGTAGATGATGGTTGAGGTGAGAGGCAAAAAGGTCTACTTCTGGCCTGCCCCATGTCGAAGTGAGTTGTGTGAAAATCTTCGGATGTAACCACTAGTGTGGATCTGTGAAATTCCTGCTTAAGCTGTCCGCCAGCACATTGTCTTTGCCTGGAACAAACTGGGATTGCAACTGGATGTTTAGGCTCAGTGATTTTTCCCAAAGATGCATTGCCAGTCTGCAAAGGGGGTAAGAGTGGGTGCCCCCTTGTTTGTTTATATACCACATCACAGTGGTGTTGTCTGTCCGTATCAGTAAATGGCCTTGTTGAAGCTGGTGTTGAAAGGCCTCGATGGCATGCATTACTGCCAGCATTTCCTTTTGATTTATATACAGATGTGTTTCCTTTTGAGACCATTGTCCTTGTATACACCTGCCTTCCATGTGCGCCCCCCATCCAAGGTTTGAGGCGTCTGTGGTCATGGTCTGTTTTATCTGTGGTTTTTTGAATGACATACCTGTGTTGGCCTGGCTCACCGAGGCCCACCATAGGAATTCCTTTTGTAGGCATGGAATGAGCGGTATAGTTGTCTCCAAGTTGTTGCTGTGCTGAGACCAAATGCTTTTTAGGTACCATTAAAGCTTTCTCATGTGTAGTCTTGCTAATGGAACCAGGAGAATGCAGGATGCCATGTAACCCAGGGCCTGTAGGAATCTCCTTGCAGTCATCTGGGTGAGTTTTGCTAAACCTTTGAAGTAATGAGTTAACTTTTCTTGCTTGTCTTCTGTCAGGTAAGCCATTTGAGAGGCTGTGTCTAATTTGGCTCCTAAGAAGATTTGCTGGGATGGCTGCAGTCTTGACTTTTGAAAGTTGACTGTGTATCCCAGAGCTTGTAGTAATCGTATGACAGTCCAAGTTTGTCATCAATTTGTCGTCCGCTTGTATGAGGCAGTCGTCCAGGTATGGGTAAATTTGTATCCCTTGGAGCCTGCAATGAGCAATTACTGAAGCCAGGCATTTTGTGAATACTCTGGGCGCAGTAGATAAGCCAAATGGCAATGCTGAGAATTGATAATGCTCTGGCCCTGCAAGAAATCTGAGGTATCTTCTGCAGCTGTGTCTGATAGGGACATGCAGGTATGCCTCCTTGAGGTCCAGAGTAATCAGCCAAGACCCCTTGCCCAGCATGGGAAGGAGTTGCTGTAGAGTCAGCATTTTGAACTTTGGTACTATGAGAAAGGTGTTTAATGCGGACAAATCCCGTATTGGTCTCCATTGAGATTCTTTTCTTGGAACAAGGAACAGTCTTGAGTAAAACCCCTGGCCTTGTTCTTGTTGTGGAACTCTTTCTATTGCTTTCATTCGAGTTAGAGAGATTTGCTTGATAGCCTCTGCCCTCGGATTTTGTGGTAGGTTTGGCATGCCTTGTTTTCTTGGCAAGGTATGAAAATGGAACCTGTAGCCTCTGTCTATAATGTCCAAAATCCATTTGTCCTTTGTCAGTCTGTGCCAATTTTCTGCAAACAGAGATGATTTCCCGCCCAAGGGAGCTTCTATTTGTTCCCTGGTAGGCGAAGTAGAGGAAAGTCATTGAGATTGAGGCTGTGGGGCAGGTGAAACCCCTGCATCACTTCTTTGGTTTCCTGGCTGCCATTGTCGTCCCCTGTAAGGACCTCTGTATTGGCCTCTTCCTCGGCCACGTCTGTTTTTACCCCTTTGAAACTTTTCTGGGTTAGGAAAGGACCAGTTTTTTGAAGGCCAATTCCTACTGAATCTGGGGGGTTGAACCTGGAGGAAATCTTTCACCGTCTGAACTGATTTTGCTTTTTCCTCGATGGTCTTTAACACATCCTTAGCATTAGCACCAAAAAGCTTGTTCTTTTCCAAAGGTGCATCCAGACGTTTTGCCTTTACATGATCTGGTAGAGGTTGATCTTTTAACCATGCATGTCTATGAATGACTGCCCCTGTCATAGCTGCCCTACATGAAGCTTCCAGTGCATCATATCCACACTGCAGGAAGTGATTGCTTACTTGCTGAGTGTTATGTACTGCTTCCTGCAAAGCCTTCCTGTCTAAAGGATCAGGAGTGGCCAATGTTTTTTGTAAATCTTCTAACAGGAAATCCTGATATTGTAACATATGAAAAAGGCAATTCAAAGCTCTCATAGATAAGGTAGTGGATGTGTAAACCTTTTTGCCCCATCTCTCTAATGACCTAGCTTCCCTGTTGGAGGGCAATGGATTTTTAGAGGTGGAAGCTGAAACTCCCTTAGGCCCCTGAGAAATAGTTTCCAAATCAGCAGTATGGGCCCTGAATAAATGGGAATGAGTTTCTGGGACCCTGTAATACCTGTCTGGCTTGGCTGGAGTAGGAGGAAGAGAGTCAGGGGTAACACTAGAATCAGAATATAAATCATCCAAAACATCAAGTACAGGAGGAATAGCTAAGGGCCTGTGCTGGGGCTTCTTAAGGAAAGTCCAAAGGCGTTTTCTGGAATCAGAATATTCCTGGCCTTGCCACTTGAAATGTTCCCTCATGGTATTCCTGGCCTTGCCACTTGAAATGTTCCCTCATGGTATGCAGAACTTCCCCAAAAGAAATATCCTCAGGCGAGGAGGCCGAGGGGATGGAATCCTCTGCATCAGAGTCCTCCTAGGTCTGGAAGAGCTCTTCCTGGCTATCAGAATGGACAGAGCCCTCAGAGTATGACGGAACAGGGTCAGAGGGTTCAACCCGGGGCCTTTTATCAGAAGGAGGCTGGGATCCTCTCAGGATGGGCCTGTGAACCTCTAATCATAGAAATTAAATCAGCAGCCATAGACATAATTTGTGTCTGGAGTAGGCTGAGGAAAGGTTTAAGTAGTAAGATGCTTTGTTTTGCTGGCTGCCTTAGCCCTGGTGTAGGCCTTAATAGACATGGCCATAGGAGGCCTGGCAGCTCCATGTGCAGGAGTGACCTTGTCTACAGCAATGGTCTTGGGCATTTCCTCGGTTTCGGTGTCCGGAGGAAAATCAATAACTGGCGGAGTGATATCCGGAATCGGATTCGTCGGTAATGCAGTGTCTTCAGTTCGGAGTGGTGGAGAGAGTCTGAGGGAACCGGAGGACCTGCGATAGGTTTTGGCGTGGAGTCTGTGGCAGACACGGGCTGAGGATGTCGGTCCCGGTCTTTTTGTTTCTTGGGAGTTTGTGATGTCGGAAGATCCGACGGCATTGTGTAAGCGAATTTATCGCCGAAAAAATCTTCAGCGAACTCTGCCCGGCGCCTGAGAGTGCGCTTGTTGAAGCGAGCACAGGCTACACAGGCAGAGACGTCATGGTCTGGGCCAAGGCAATGAAGACAGTAAGAGTGGAAATCCTTATGAGGTATTTGTTTACCACAAGAAAGACAATTAACTTTTTCAGTAATTTCTGACATCGGCTGAGGCAAGAAAAGGTCCCCAACGGGGTACTTAGCTTTTTCGATGACTTCGGAATCGAAGAATACAGGAGCTGACAGACCAGCACTTGCGAACTGCTTCTGCTTCGGGCACCGCACGGCAAGAAAGACTGGAGAAGATGGCGTCAGCTGATGCTTATGTACTCCAGCCGCTCTGACGGAGAGAAATGCGACAGCCGACGTCGGACCCAGACTTTGGAATCCAGCCGACAGAGGGCTGCCTGAGGCAGGACAACCCACATGTTATGACTGCAGTTGCATTCTTGAAGGACATCCTCGTGTGAGGACTGCAACAGTGAAACACTAAGAACATCTGAGACGGGAAACCCAGTCTAAGACCTAGTATGGGAACACTGACAAGAGGGCTTGCAGCTCTGACAACCACTTGACAATTAGTCATGCAAAAATAAGGTCTTCCAAGATAAAGTCAACCACAGCAGAATGTTCTGGGGGAGGATGTGGCCAACACCTGGAGTATTAAAGGCAAATCCCATGGAAAGACAGGGTCCCAAAGGAAAGGATGCAATAAAAAAGTAACCTTACAGAAAGCCTTTGAAACGGAGAGCTGCTAAAGGCACATCTCTACCAATGTGGAGAATGAAAATTGACAAATGCACCTTAATAGAATAACTACAGCTAGAGTGAAACTAATACACTTGGAAATCAAAAAACCTCTACAGGGCCTTAAAATGGATCCCAAATTTGCACAGGTAGCCCAACAGAGAGAGCTTCCATTTACTGCTATACACCCTATGAGCAGACAGATAAAGACAAAATATGCAATAGTCTGAAAACTTGGGATTCCAGGCAGTGAAAAGAAAGTACAGTTGTGTACGCTTAACATAAAAATGTAGATGTTTGAGCGTATTCACTGTGCAGTCATCACCTGCACGTTATCCCATCGGCCGGCCCAAATACCAGAGTCAATGTTTTACTGTGTTGGCTGCTGTTGCTTACTGGCTGAGGTCAGGTCATCAGTGCTATAAAGGTAGGCAGCAGATGCCATTACATCAGTTTTTCTTTCCCTAACCAGTCAAGGGTCCAAGTAAATATGGTAAAGTGGTCCTGGTGGCTAAAAGCCACAATAAGGGGGAAGGAGGGTGGGAAACCAGGACTGCAACAGTGAATACACTAACATCTACATTTATGTTGTTAAGTGTACACAACTATACTATGTTCTTAGTGTTTCACTGTTGCAGTCATCACCTGTGGGAGGATTCCCAAAGCTGAGGAGAGGGGTGGTAGGAATAGTAAGAGACCTAGGAATGGCTCAGCATACCTGCACAACTGCAAAGGCAAACCCTGCCCTAGCCTTAGAAAATAGAGGTAGGTGGTAATGCTTGGAAAAGGTATGGACAGAAGTCCAGGTGGCATCTTCGAGGATGTCCCTGGAGGGAACTCTTCGGAGGGATGCTGTGGAAGTGGAGGCTGCCCTAGTGGAATGGGTTCGACCAGACCTTGGGGGAGGGGGGGGGTCCCATGCAAACCAAGAAATGGATACAATGAGATCCATTTGGAAATGGGCCTCCCCTCTTCCCCTGGGGCAAAGCTGATAAGTAGTTGGTCAGTTTTCCTGAAGGGTTTAGTACAGTCCAGATAGTATTAGAGCTGTCTGAACACATAGCGAGTGCAGAATTCCCTTATTTTGAGGGTTAGGAAAGAAGGTGGGTAGATATATGGCCTGGATGAGAGCTGCATTAGATACCACCTTGGGCATAAAGGAGGTACTACTCCTCAGGCAGACCTCGTCTGCATGGATGAAGGGCTCAATGGCTATCAGTGCCTGAAGTTCTGAAGCCATTCTGGCCAAGGTAATAGCTAGGGGAAAAGCAGCCATCCAGTACAGGCATCTTAGTTCTGCTGAAGCAGCAGGTTCGAAGGGTGGTAAAGTTAGTTTTCCCAAAACAATTCTAGTCGCAGGCTGGAGTGGTTGTGTATCAAAATGAACTGAAATGGCAGAGGCGTGGATCTTAATAAAAAAGGAGAAGAGGCCACTATTAAGTAGCTCCACTAAGTAATCCAGGATAAGAGGGATGGAAGGTTGTGAGGTACTGCCCCCTGTGGAATGGCTCCAGCAGCAGAATCTTCCATTTTCCTGCACAAGATTATCTGGTGCTGGGCCTTCTGGCCTCTGATAATGTCCTGTTTAAGAGGGGCCCCTTGTTTGCCTTTAGAGCATTAGCCATGCTGATAGCTTGAGAATCTGCAAGTTTGGGCGCAGCATCCCCCCCACTTCCCCTGTGTTAAGAGGTCTGATATCAGGGGAAGCTGCCTGAGAGGCTTAAAGTCATGCTGCACAGTAAGGGGTACTGATGTTGTCTGGGCCAATCTGGAGCAATGAGGATGGCCTTTGGTCTCTCCTCCCTTGTTTTGATCAGTACCTTGGGGGTAACCGGCAAAGGAAGGAATGCGTACTCAGAGGGTGTTCCAGAAGGTCAAGGCATCCACCTTCCACACTGTGGGGATACTCCCAGTACAAAATTTTCAGCTGCTTGGGATGCAAAGCAAAGATCCACCTCCGGAGTCCCCCACGCTTGAGTGATTTGTAAAAAGATTTTTCTGTGGAGATGCCATTCGTGGAGGTACAGTATGTTTCTGCTTAAGTGGTCTGCCAGGGTGTTGATCCCTGGTAGGTATTGTGCTATCAGGTGTAGTCCCATGAAGAGATGCCAGCTAGAGGTTCATGGCTAGCCTGCACAGAGGGCAAGATTGGGTCCCCAACTGTTTGTTGATGTACCACATTACTGTGGTGTCATCTGTTTTGTTAAGGAAAACCCCTGGCTTGAGATGGGGTATGAAGGACGTTAGAACCTTTTGTACTGCCATCACTATCTTCTGGTTGATGTGCAAGGGAAGGTGCTGGGCATCTTAAAAGCCTTGGGTGCACCTGCCTTCTAGGTGAGCACCCCAAGCCATGTCCGAGGTGTCTGTGGTAATGGTCTGCCTGGTTGGGCAGACTGTGAAGGAAGGCCCCTGTTCTGGGCACAGGCCCCTGCCCACCAGAGAAACTCTACTCTTATACAGGGGGATCAGAGGTAGAGCGGTCTCTACAGGTTGAGTGCCCCGACACCAAATGTTCTTTAGGTACCAGTGAAGTTCTCATGTGAAGCCTGGTCATAGGAATTTAAAAGAATGCAAGATACCATGTACCCCAAGGCTTGCAAGAACTTCCTTGCAGTGAGGTAACATCTGGAAGCCAGATGGATAACAGACAGGAAGCTCTTTTTCTGCGGAAAGGAAGGTAATTTGGGATGCTATGTCCAGCAGTGCCCCCAAGAAAATGATCTTCCTGGAGGCAGTTTGCCTTGATTTCTTCTCGTTAACTGTGTAACCCCAAGGAGGTTAGGAGGGTTTTGCCAATGAGGTCTTTGATGAGACTCTTTGCAATCTGCCTGAATGAGGCAGTCGTCCAGATAAGAGTAAATTTGTACATTTCTGTCATTTGGTGAATACCCTGGTAGCAGTAGACAAGCCAAAGGGTAGCGCAGAGAACTGAAAGTGTTGTGAGCCTGCTCTGAAGCAAAGGAACTTCCTGCAGGATTCACTTATGGGATGTGGAGGTAGGCATCTTTTAGATCTAGGGTAAGTAACCAGGCATTTTTTGTCAGCATAGGCAGCAGCTGCTGCAAAGTTAGCATTTTGAATTTGGGGACCACCAAGAAGGTGCTCAGAACGGATAGATCCAGGATGGGGTGCCAAGTGCCCTCTTTTCTGGGAAGAAATAGTCTAGAATAAAAGCCTTTACCCGTTTGATCTGAGTGAATAGGTTCTACTGCCCCTTGGGATAAGAGAGTTTGGATTTGTTTCTCTGCCTCTGCCCACTGATTTGGAGGCAAGTCTGCGTACACTCTTGGAACTGGGAGTTAGTTGGAGAATTTGTATCCCTGAGAAATGATCTTTAAGACCAATTAGCCCTTTGTTACAGAAAGCCAGTTCTCTTTACAGAGTGAGAGCCTTCTTCCTAGTTTTTTGGAAGGAGTGAAAAAAAGAGGGCAGATGGGAGAGAGGGAGTCGGTGATTTTGCCATAAAGGGATGGCTAGAACTCCCTACCTTTGGCTTGGAAGTGATCCACTGTTTGGATCTCTGCTATACCTGGGATAGGAGTCTTGGTGGTCTGTCCTGCAGGACTTACCTTGCGCTCCTGTCTGCTAGGTGCAGGAAAGGACCAGTGTTTTGAGGGAAAATTCCTGCTGAACATAGGAGTTTGTACCCGAAGGAAATATGTTCCTGTTTGCACAGATTTTGCTTCATCTTGCATCTTTTTAAGCACCTCTTCTGCTTTTACTCCAAAAAAGTGGTTCTTATTCAAGGGTGCATCAAGTAATTTAGATTGGACATAATCAGGGAAAGGTTATTCCTTCAACCATGCATGTCTCCTAATGACAGATCCTGACACTGCTGCCCCGCTTGAGGCTTCTATGGCATCATATCCACAGTGTAATGAGTGTTTAGCCACTTGGCAAGTAGAGTGCAGTAAATCTGCTATTGCTTTTGAATTGGCACAGTCAGGAAAGGTTGAAATCTTTTATTTTAATAGTTCCAAAGTGTGCTGCTGATATTTTAACATGTTGAACTGACAGTTGAGTGCTCCGATAGCCAAGGTTGCACAGACGCATACTTTTTTTATCCCATCTGTCCACAGCTCTGGAGTCCTCGTCAGGAGTAGGATTCTTTGCAGAACTAGCCTCAGCTCCTTTTGGTCCCTGTATGACCCCCAGTCTGCAGCAGGACTGCTGTGCAAGTATTGAGAATCTGGTACTCTAATACCAGTCATGCTTTCTGGGAGCAGGTGGGACAGCATTAGAGTTTAGCTGGATTCATGGAAGACCATCAACCACCTCCAAGATGGGGGGGGGGGGGGTGGCCAAGGGTCTGTGCTGGGGCAGGTCTAGAAAAGCTTAGTCTCTTAAACTGAGGGAAGTCCTGGGATTCTCAGTGGAAATGTTCCCAGAGGGTATGAAGGGTTTCCCCAACGGAAAGATCTTCTGGTGGGGAGGCAGAAGGAATGGATTCCTCTGCATCTGAATCCTCATAAGCAGTAAAGTTGTTCCTCTTCAAAATCTGAATAATCACTCAGAATCCTGTTCTGTCAGTATTTCAGAGGAAGGATCTTTTCCTTTTAGAAGGTGCAGCCTGCCTACCCCTGATAAGGGTGACAAGATCCATTTTAAGCATTTGAGTTTGGGGTGGTGGAGCAGAAGTAAAATGGTGGCTAGAGGCAGTTTTCCTAGGAGTTGCCTTGCCTCTAGGCCTAAGAGTATCCATTAGTCTGACAGAAATGGTAATTTGAGCAGAAGTCAGTTTTTATCTAGATTCGGTAGTGCGAAAAAGTTCCTCGGAAGCCAGTGCCTGCATAGCAGCTCCAGACCCAACCACGGCAGACAACCCAAAGGCTTGGAAGACTAAGATTTCTGCTGCATACTGGACTCCGAAAGGGTCTCAGTAGAGGCCTGCAAAGGTACTGAATCAGACATCAGGTGCTGCGAGGGCACCTCACCAACTTCCAGAGAACCGACGACCTGCTTAGTGGTAGAGTAGTCAGAAGGCTTAGCCTTATGGTCAGTCTCAGTTTCTCCTTATGTTTTTTCGGAATGTCTACAGATTGTTGGCTGACTGATGCCATTTAGGAATGCGAAGATGGAAGACTAAAATACTTGGCTACAAAAAGCTCTACGATTACTGGTTCTTGCGTTAAAGAGGGCACAGAACCGGCAACGGGGGACGTCATGGTCTGTGCCTAATCAAGTGCTGCAGTATGAAGTCTGTGTGGTATTTGCTTTCCACAGGTGAGACAATTAACTTTCGGATTTAGATTAGTGCAAGAAAAAAGGATCCTCAAAGGGTTACTTCGCTTTAGAGGTTTTCAGCTATAATTCAAACTCTGGTAGCGACAGACACACTTGCCAACTGCTTCTGCTACACAGCAAAAAAGACTGACTTAATAGTTGGCTGCTTTTCTTTATAGCACTGATGACCTGATGTCGGCCAGCAATAGACAGCAGCAGATGCAGAAAAACATGGACTCTGATTTTCAGGCCAGCTGAGGGCTACCACAGCAGGAATCGCCCACAGGTGATGACTGCAACAGTGAAACATGAACATCTGGAGAAATGTGGTCAACTTGAAAGTCTGAAGGTTTGGTGGGTCCAGACCTGCCTTCTGAGAGATTAGATTTGTAACCAGATAAAGAACCCAAGGAGGTTGCTTCAGAAGAGATCAAAGTAAGGGGAGCCAAATCCAATGGGGACAAATGGGTGCAATGAGGATTTCAGTTGCTCTGAAAGAGGCTGCCTTAAGTCATAAGCAAAGTCAAGGAATTATATATACAGGGCACCTGGGGCCAAGCAAACAGAAAAGCACCCTTGGGTGGCTGTCTAAGGCAGGGGAACTAAAGGACAACAGCTGCTGTAGATGGCATTGGAAGGGGATGTGAACAGATCACAGGGTACTCCAGCATTCAAAAATCTGAGCAGTAATCAGATTCAGGGACCACTTGTGTGGAAAGAATGTTCCTGCTCAAAAAGTCTGCCAATATGCTGGATCCCTCCACGGTGTGCGCTGCCACCAGAAACCATTGAGACAAAGTTGCCCAATGCCAGACTTGTGTCCTCAGAAGATAACAGGTTCTCCCTTGTTTGTTCCGGTACCATACACCACAGACGTGCCAGTCTGAACTAAAATCACAGAAGAGGGCATCTGTGTTCATGGACCTATCTCCGAGACCACCAGACAAGGTCCCTTGGATGGTTCCCCCTTCAAAATGCCCACTCCCTGAAGAGACTTGTGATGATGCCCACAGCAGGGGAAAGAAGGGGCCATCTCCCAGTGGACACCAACTGAGACCGAATCCAATCAGGTAGTGGTTGAAGACAAGCCTCCTGTCAAGCACACAGCTCTAGCACATGTATAAGGTAAGAACACTGTACTGCTAATAACCACTGCAATAACCCTCAGGAGGTTTTGGGCAAGACTGCAGAGTGAGCTAGACCCCACAGGGTCAGCAATCAAAACTGGAAGCCTTAAACTCTGAGAAACTGTCCACAAGGCAACCCATGAACTCTGCACAGGGAGAAAGCCGGATTTCTGGTAGCTGATTTCCAATGAGCTACACAGCTGGAGTGAGATGTCCCTGGCTCTTACAGTTAGGGACTCATGGAGACAGCATGAAGCAAACTGTTAAAGGAAAGACCTGAAACCCCTGCAGCCTAAGATAGGCTGCAACGACTGCCATACATTTTGTGAACACCTGGGGGGGGGGGTTTAGACCAAAGGGCAGGGCTTTGAATTTGTAAGGAGTGGCTCCCAGTCAGAAGCACAGAAACTTCCTGAAAAGTCTCACAATCCTTGTATGATGGCAGGTTTCCTTGAGGTCAACTGAACCCATCTAGTCACCATTCCTCAAGAGGTAGAATGGACTGCACTGTGACCTTCCGAATTTGGACCATTTCACAAAACAATTCACTATGATCTAATCAAATTTGGCCTAGTGTCCCTGTTCTTTGGAACTAGAACCTTAAACTGACCCAGGATGCACACTGATCTGGTGGGACCTCTTGGATGACTCAGTTTTCTAAACTTTGAGTTTCTATGGCCTTATTCTTTCTCTGCCAGGGTGGCACATCTGTGAGATGCTTGGGATTTAAATTTGGAATATCCAAAAAATTAATTTCTAGGCTCTGGATATAACACACCCATACGAGTGAGGTGAACCTTGGGTGTAAAAAAAAAAAAAAACAAAAGTAAAAAAAAAACTCACTGCTCTTAGCCGGACAATCTGGCAACCCTTCAGGGTGACTTGAAAGGGCCTTTCAGAGAAAGCTCTATAAAAACCTGATTCTGGAGACCACCCCTGCTGGTGGGGCGGTGCCCGTTGTGGTTACTTCCCCTGCATGCAACAGGGAGAACCCTCAGGAGCTTCCTGAAAACACTGCTGCACTTTCCTAAAGAGTGTGCCCACCCCCGGTTCCTACAGCAGGTCTATTGAGGGGTAGCAAAATGCACTCATGTCAGGCAGTCTTCCCTTCTTGCCCTAACCCTCAGAGAAGAACTGTCAAAGGGGGCATTAAAGTAAGCCTTTTAGTCCACAGAATTGCACAACCTAATCCAAGCATAACAATGCATAGCAATGCCAGCACCTGTGGTTTAGGACATGCTGCGTCAGACAGATGTGGACACGTTTGCAACAGACAAAGTGGAAATTATCCAAAGACAGTCTTCCAAGTCTTAATTACCAAACACTTCCTACTCAATATCATGCGGAAGTCTGGTCTAGTGAGCAAGAATTCAATGGCCTCCGTGCAAAGGTTGCAGAGGCACAAGATTGCTTCTCCAAGCATTCCAATGCCAGAGATTCGCTATTTGGGAAAAAAGAATAGTTCTTCCATGTTGCAGTATTCTAGGTATGGGGATTTCCTGCCCTCAGGCGACTCATACGTCAGCTTCTATACAAAAGCTTCAGCTTGGCTGCTGTAGACTGTGGGACATCACATGTAGGGCCATAAATCAAGGGGCTTAAAATGAGACTTCTGCAAGCACAATCCTTGGAACTTGAAGGCCAGCAGGCAGAGAATAAGGTCCAGCAGGAGGTGTGCCAGTTTACTGGTGAGACTGAGATCTACTGAAATTGTAGGTAGTAAGCAAAGGTACAAGATCTGGGGGGACTGGTGAGCAGGAAGGAATACTGCAACATGGAAGAGGACATCTATGGTTATGTTAAGATTTTACACAACTATTCTTTGTCTTTCTATTCCTATGTTGCAGTATTCTAGGTGCGAGTACCACAGCTTAAGAAGAGGAGACGGTGGTGGTAGATGTAAAGAGTTCTACAAGTCCCTGCAGGATTGCCCTGGTGAATCCAATCCTAGCTCTGGAAACTTGGTCCAATTTGTAATGCTTAGCAAAGGTGTGGATAGTGGGCCCAGGTGGCCGCTTCCAAAATGGATGACATGTCTAAGCCTTTCATGAAGGCCCTTGAGGTGGCCACAGCCCTAGTGGAATGGGGCTCGATTCTGCTTAGGGGCTCCTTTCCATGGTGAGAGTAGCAAAAAGGAATAGCTTTCCTGATCCAGCATGCAAGGGTTTGCTTGGAGACTGCCTTGCCCAGGGCTCTGGGGTGGAAGGAGACAAAGAGCTGGTTAGTCTTGGATTCTACCTGGACAAGTCCAAGGCTGTCAAATAGTCTGTGCACATCCAGGGAGTGCAGAATCCTCTCCCATTAGTGGGAGAGGGAAAAAAGGTGGGTAGATGAACAGATTGGTTGACAGATCATTGACCACTTTAGGCATAAAAGGAGGGTTCGGTTCGCAAGGACACCCTGTCTTTGTGGAAGGCTGTAGGGGGGACAGGCCATTTTAGAGCCTGCAGTTCTGACTCTTCTGGCTGAAGTGATGGCCACCAGGACAGTCTTCCATGTACACATCTGTAAGGAGGAAGGCCCGGCAGGTTCAAAGGGATGTTGGGTTAATTTCTCCAAGATGTAGTTAAGGTCCCAAGGTGGAGGGATAGGTTCCCTAGGTTGTCTCATGTGCTAGACTCCTTTAATGAATAGCTTTAAGTTGAGCCCGGCCAGCAAGGGGGGGGGGGTTCCATAGGCGAGCAGGCAGGCTGATAGGGCAGAGGTGTACTTTTACAGAAAAATAAGAAAGGTCACTTTTTATCAATTGACACTAGTTTAGAACCAGGGGAACCTCGGTGGAGCTGGGGTCCCTTCCCTTTTACAGACGCAATTTTGTAAACCTTTCCCATTTATCCAAATAAGATTTTCTGGTGGTAGGTTTCCCTGCCTCCCTTAGGACTAAAAGCACGTCCTCCAAGTAGTCGTGTCTTAAGGGACTCAAAGGTTTAATCACCCACAGTGTCAGACAACATCTGCACTTGTGTGTAGGAGAGTTACTTTGTCTTATGAGAAAAAAAAAAATCTTGCTATTTTCCCACCTTACTAAGTTAGAAAAGTCCAGTTTCAGATACCTGCTGATACCTGGACTGTGTTTAAGCTTCTGTGTTTGGCCATATTTTACCTGGGCAAAAAGGAAATTTCTTTGGTTCACCAGTGAGAGTGGGAGCTCTTAACAGCCTACCTGCCCTTGGAGGAGTGATTTCTACCCAGAAACTATAGTTTTATTGGCCATTTTGGGCGAATTTCTCTTTAATCTTTCGGATATAAAAAACACATTTGTGCGGTTTTGCGCACCGGGCAGTGACAGTCAGCTAGGGTTAAACTATTAGACTCCATGAAGTTTGCTCTTCAGTTTCCCTTGGAATTAGACAAACCTTCAACTTTAGCACTCACCATGTATTTTACAGCCCAGCACTTGCTTAAAATTCATAACAAGCACTAAATACCCCTAGCACTAGTCCCCCTTACACTGTCCAGAAGGACAAGGCTCTATTCGTCCCCACAAGTCAATTAGAAAAACAGGTCACTACCTATTCAGGCATGTCCAAAGGGCAGTTTCCGGTGTACTCTCCAGTCCAACTGGTGAATCTGGGCATTTTGAGGCAATGTTACAACTGCCTCATGTACACAGACAACCCTCTCCTCCTACCACCAACCACCAATATATGCGAGAGATGCAATTATACAGCCAGACTGGAGGCAAAGCTCTCTCAACTCCAGACTGTGACTGTCAAGAGAAGGGTAACACCTGCAACACACCACCAGTCACATATACCTAACAAACCAACACAGGTAAACACAAATACACGAAAACATACTCTGAGGCACTAAATAAAATTCTGCAAAAACAGACCTCCAAAGCCGACATCCAAGCAACCTCCACAACCCATCACCAACCATGAAACACATACTTCAGTGTGCCATGCAATCACAGCCCTTGAGGCAAAATAACATACTCAACACACTAGTGATAGGAGACTCTATAGTTAGGCACACTGATGTCCCACTAACTAGGCTGGACAAGGTTAGTTAGCTGCCTGTTGGGCGCCACGATCTGCCACACAACACAAGCACTCAGGTCACTCCAGAACAAGTACAAATACTACTCTGTTATTGTACATGTTTGTGTGAATGACCCGAGACATACCTCCCTGGACTACATGAGACATGGAAGAGCTCTCTGATCATGTAGCCCAGGCAGGTATGACCCTCAGCCCGAGTAGCATACTGCCCTCACCAAGAATGATGATTTTTTTATACTGTGGCAACTTCAACAACTGGCTAAGTTTCTGGTGCCATTCAAAGTGGATCCAGTATCAGTCTGCCTAGGATGACATGCTCGACAAGCCACATTGCTTCGCAAGAGATGGATTGCACTAGTCACCCTTAGGCTTTTGAATACTGGCAAAGGCTCTTGCCGCCCCCATAGTGCCTTTAGGAAAAGCTCAAAAGACAAACCCACCACTGTAAATAGCACAAGAAACCAAAACCAGAGGAGAATACTACACCAGAAGTCTAAACTTTCAAAATGCATTAACTCGAGGCACTCTTCAGTATGGAGAACAGATATCTGTGCAGTAACAAACCTGGTTTAAGGCTCCAGAGAGCACCCCAGCACTACCAGGCTAGAGCTCGTACCATACCTTTCAGCCACAGAACCCGGACCACACACAAGGCGGGGGTGTATCCATATTCAAGGATACTCACATCTCCAGGTCAGAGGCGCAGCACGATGCATCAGAGATCATCCAAGTGCAACTAACAGGCAAAACTGCAATCCAAATTGTAGCTTGCTACAAATCAACCACCATGACCCAGGACCCCCATTCCGCATTTCTGGAGACACTGGGAAATATGACGGTCCTACTAAACACCATAATATTGGGTGATTTCAACTATCCAAACATTAACTAGGAGAACTACTAACTCCCTTAACACTTCCTAGAATTTATAAACTTGAACGCCCTGGGTCAACATCCCCACCAGAGGGAACATACTGGACCTGGTCATCACCAACATGGGCGACCGGTGTTCCACACCTGACATCAACCCCTCACTGGTTAGATCAGACCACAGACTAATCACTCTGGACATTCACATTCTACCCCCAACCCCAATCAAGGAAACAGTGAAAAACTTACAAAAGTAAACTTCACTTTGCTTGAGAGGTGGAAAGGTTCACAGCCTCCACGTCAATGGACAATGCTGTTCAAGCTGCTGAAACCTACACAAAAGGCACTATGACCTGCAGGAATGCATGGATCGTGCTATCCCAAGTAAAACCAAGACTCACTCCTCCAAGAAAAGGACGCCAGTCTGGTGAACCCTGCCATAAACAGGCTCTACAATAGGAGCAGGAAAATAGTACAGCTAAGAGCAAAATCCCTAGGAGGAGAGACATCCCTGATCAGTACCAGCAAGAAACTATGATCCCTCATTAAATCAAAGGCTAGCTTAGAAAGAAAAATTGCCAAGGACTCCAAAGATAACCACAAAGCGTTCTTTAGCTATGTCAACAACCTAAGTGGAAACTCTCAGATCTGCTCAGAGTTGGTGCAGAATGGCATAAAATACACTGAACAGACTGATATTGCTAACATTGCCAGACAGGTTCAGTGCAAACTTCACACCCCTCTCACCCCCTAAAGGGCCCATAACCATACCAGAAGAATGTAAGGCCCTGGCAACCACCAACATAGGTTAAAACAGCCCTATCCAAAGCCAAAAGCACTGCCTCAATGGGACCGGACTGTGTCACAGGCTGTGTGTCTTACAAGAGCTTCAAAATGAACTAACCCCTCACCTAAACAAACTCAGCCTCTCTACAGGCTACGTACCCACAGAGTGGTGCACAGCAACAGTTAACCCACTCCACAAAGGTGGCGCCACAACAGACCCTGGGAACTATCAACCTACAAGCCGGACTAGCCTGGTCTGCAAGGCTATGAAGCGCATCATCATGGAACTAACAGACATTGGGAACCTCCAAACTTTGAACCTCACCCAGTTTGGCTTTAAGGGCATATCATGCCTCCAAAGCCTGGTGGACTTAGAGACGGTTACCAAGGCATTAGAGGGGGGAAGGAGGTCACACAGCCTACCTAGACCTCGCAAAGGCTTTCAACACCATTCCCCATTCTGGTATTATAAACTCTCCAACCTGAACATTAACCCCTACATCACGAGATGGGTTGCAAATTGGCTCACTGAACTTCTGGTGAGAGTTGCAGACTCTAGGTCTGACTAAACCAGTTAGAAGTTGAGCCCCCCAGGGCTCAGTCCTAGGACCTCTCCTGTTCGGTATATACCTCAGAGGTACAGGCAAGCACAGGAGGACTTTGGCTGACCAAGTTTGGATACTGCAAACTAGGGGCCATAACTGATTCTCCATCTGATACACACACCCTCCAGAAGGGTCTCACTGAGACAGATACCTGGTGTCAAAATCATGGCCTCAAGCTGAATGCTAAAAAGTGCACAGTCATCCCCTTTGAAAAAAACGAAGTATCCACGAACTATCACATAGGTGGTAGTCCCCTAAATACAGAAGTAATAAGGGATCTGGGGACCCAAGTAGATGGCAATCTCTCCTTTGATAATCATATTGCCAAGGTAGTTAGAAAATCCTTCTACATGGCCCACCTAATCTCAAAAGGGTTTGCATCCAGAACAAAGGAGGTTATTGTGCCTCTACTCATCACTTTTTAGACCCATTACAGAATACAACGCCCCATTTGGGATGTACCTTACAAGACACCTGCAACAGCTGGAAAGACCACAAAAGTACCTCACCAAGAGGATTACTGGCCTCAGATGACCTATGCAGCCTGACTAAAGAAACTCCAGCTGTACTCAGTAGCATACCGCTTACTGAGAGGTGATCTCTGCTTGACATACAAGGCCACGTCCGAAGCAGATTTGATGGATATGCTCCACCTAAAAAAAATCCGAGAGCCACATGCTCTAGGGATATAAATCTTACCACAATAAATAGGACGTACTGGAGGGATAGATTCCTAACCCAGACTCCCCATGCTTTGGAACAAGATTCCAATATACATCAGGCAGAGCCCCTCACTAGCACTCAAGAGAAACCTTGACGGGTGGATGGGAAACAGAAAATTTACCCCAGGGATCACTGCAGTGGCTCTGCTGGTCAGAGGCACAGGGAACTAATCTAAGGGGGTGGCGAAAGCCAACACTCTGGCTAGGCTTTTAACTGCCCTTGGGCAGATATTCTAGTCCACCTTGTAGGGTAATTAAGTGATTGCCCTTGGCTAGTTTGTGAAGTAAGGGGTACCAGTGCTGCCTTAGCTAGTAAGGAGTCATCAACCAGAGTTTTGATTTGTCCTTCTGAATTTTCAGGACTTTCTGAATCAGTGTGAATAGGGGAGGCATAAAGGAACTTCCCCTACCAAGAGATGCTGAAAGCATCCACTCTCCATGCTAGAGGGGAGGGGGTTTTTGAGCAGTTCTGTAGTTGCCTGTTCTGGGGGGAGGCAAACAGGTCTACTTGTGGAGCACCTCACTGGTGGACTGTCTAGGACCACCTCCCTGTTCAGCATCCATTCATGTTGAGGAGAGATCCTGCTCAGATCTGCTTGTCCTGTGAGGGGATGTAGACCATCTGCAAGACTAAGTTGAGCTGGGAGGCCAAGTCCCATATCAGCAGTGATAGACTGCACAGCTGATGGGGCTTTGTTCCTCCCTGCTTATTGAGGCATCACATCACTGTGGCGTTGTCGGTGACCAACTGGAGCACCAATGGAACCAGAAGGGGGGGGGGGTGTGAATGTCTGTAGAGCTAAGAAAACTGCTCTCATTTTGCTGATATTGATGTGTTTGGCCTGAAGAGGGATGCCATTTTTCCAGAATCTTGTAAGAGGCCAGAGTTGCTCCCCAACCTGAATCTGAGGCATCTGTATGCATAACTTGGGCTGGGGTGGGGGTTGTAGTGGGAAGCCCTGGGTTCAGTTTCACTTGTTGGATCCACCAGTTTATTTCTGTTTTCAGACGGGGAAGGATGGGGATGGCCTGCTCTAGGGGATCTAGGCACTGGGACCAGGTGTTCAAGAACTACAGCTTGCACATGTGCATTCTTACCACAGGTAGCATGGGGATGGGTTGCTGCCATCAAACCCAGGAAATTAAGAAAATGCCTTGCAATCACCTTTCGGGATAGTAGAGCTTCCTAGGGAGAGAGAACCTTGTCCTGAGGTAGAAAGGCCTTCACTGAGTCTGTTCTGATCCTGCACCTGAGGAAAATCTTGCCCTGGCTTGGGATCAGAGAGGATTTGGGGAGGCTGACTGAATCCTAGGTTCTGCAGAAGGGACATGGTGAAATGTAGATGCTTTAATAGAGTATCGCTGGACTCTACCAGAATCAGGATGTCAGCCAGATAAGGGTAAATTTGTATTCCTCGAGTCCTGCAGAAGGCAATGGCTGGGGCTAGGCACTTTGTAAAGACCCTGGGGGCCATAGATACACCAAAGGGCAAGGGAGTAAATTGGAAAGGAGAGGAAGGGACAGAGAAAAGCAGGGATTATCTGTGGGAACTCCTGATGGGAGTGTGTAGGTAGGCCTCCTTTAGGTCTAGGGTGACCATGAAGGCCTTTACTGGAATGAAGGGCAGCAAGGTGGGGAGAGCATTTTAAAGGAGGGTACCTGAAGGTGTAGGTTTAGAAAGGACAGATCTAAGATGGGTCTCAATGGGCCATCTTTTTTGGGGACCAGGAAGAGACTGGAGCAAAACCCTTTTCCTGCTTGTACTGAAGGAAGAGGCTCTATGGTGCCTAGCTGTAGAAGATCTGCCAGAACTTGTTACACGAGATGGGCTTGGCTTTTGGGGAGGGAGGGGATGCCTCTTCTGGGTGGCTTCTCTTTTCAGGATAGGAAGTATGCTTTTTGGATAATGTCCAAGACCCACTGGTCTGAAGTGATGGATTGCCAAAGGGGGAAGACAGTGGGCAATGTGGGCTGAGAGGGGGAGGTGGACAAGGCAGTCATACATTACTGGGGTCTCCTGTCCTGAAAGGGCTGCCTGGGTTGCTGTGGTGGAGCAGAGGATATTGAGTTAGGTCTTCTAGCCCCTCTCTCCTGGACCTGGAAGAGGGCTGTGGAGTACGTCTTACAAGGGTGGCTTTAGCAGGGTAGTTCCTATAATACTTTAGTATGGGCGACACCAGCAAATGTAATGTCCTGGAGTTTTGCTTTTTTTCTTGTAGATTTTTAAAAAGGTCTACAGATTGTTTTCCGAACAGCACACTGTGGTCCAGTGGGGGCATCCAGGACTTTAGCCTTAAGTCCTCATGGAGGTTCTGGAGTCTTAGCCATGAGTATCTCCTGAGGTAGGAAGCAGATGCGGCGGAACTGGCAGATGCTTCTGCAGCATCTTAGCTGCACCTTATGGAGTGCCTGGCTACCTGTTGGGCCAAGGAAAGATTGGATGAGATGTCAGTCTTGCTGGGACTGTCAGGCAAGGAAGCCAGCATAGAGAAGGCTGGACAGACACAAGTCTAATGCATACTTCGTCATGAGAGTCTGATAATTTATGGCTCTGAAAGCCAAAGCAGAAGTGTACACCTTCTTCCCCATCCTATCCATGTACTTTGTCAGTGGGTAGTAGGGCGGTAGAGGGCAGCAGTCTAGATTGCCCATCGACCATGGTGGCAACAGCTGGGTCTGCCAAGGGGGGGGGGCTTAACTAAATTTGTGGTCCTCTGGTACTTTATAGAAGCAGTCAGGACGCTTAGAGGCTGGAGTTAGGGGCCTTAGCATCCACATTAAAGGCATCCAAGTAAGCAGGCAGAAAGTACAGTTTTGTACCTACCATAAATGTAGATGTCTGAACAGGATAGCATCTGCAGTCCTTACAAATGGGTTGTCCTGTCGTCTGGAATCCGGCCGACCGAAGGGCTGCCTAAGTCAGGGTCTGGCCTCGGCTGGTGTCGCACTTCACCCGACGTCATCTCTGCTGGTCTTCGGGTATAAAGGCATCAGCAGACGCCATTTTCCTCAGTGTTTCTTGCCCCAGATGCCAGTTGCCCTCTTGGATAGCTAAATTTTTGGGTAAATGCCAATGTTTCCAAAAAAGTAGAAGGCAAACAAAAAATAAGCATGTATGTGCATATATACAAACAAATACACCATAAGAGATCCCCCCCAGTTAGCTATTAGGTGGGCAAATACCCTAGGAGTACCACAGAGGGGAAGGAGGGTGGGTAATCCTGACTGCAGATGCTATCCTGTTCGGACATCTACATTTATGGTAGGTAGAAAACTGTACTATGTCCTTCAAGGATGGATCTGCAGTCCTTACAAATGGGTAGAATACCATAGCCAAACTAGGGGAGGAGGAAGAAGAATTATGGTGTCGTTAGGATCCCTTGCAAAACGACAGTGACAAACTCTGCTCGGGATCTAGAGTATAGAGGTAAGTTATAATGCTTGGCAAATGTATGCACGGAGGTCCAAGTAGCCGCCTCAATAATGTCCTTGGTAGCCACTCCTCGTAAGAAAGCTGTGGTAGTGGCTGTAGCCCTTGTAGAATGAGGCCTTATGTTCTGTGGAATTTGCTTTCCATGGTAGG
Source organism: Protopterus annectens (assembly GCF_019279795.1). Lineage (NCBI taxonomy): Eukaryota > Metazoa > Chordata > Ceratodontiformes > Protopteridae > Protopterus > Protopterus annectens. Next base: position 458,129,573 of record NC_056739.1, read on the forward strand.
AGTAACAGAATCTTATGCAATTTCCTATCCACTTGGAGATTGTCCGTTTGGAAATTGCTTTTCCTTCCCTTCCTGTTGCATAAGCTACTAGAAGCTTGTCAGTTTTTCTATTGCCCTTGGTTCTGTCCAGGTAGTAGCGCAACTGTATGTACATCCAAGGTATGTAGCAGTCTTTCCCCCCTGTTCTGTGGATTGGGAAAGGTAGGTAGGTGGATAGCCTGGTTTAGAGACACTCTGGATACCACCTTAGGCATAAATGTAGGATTAGTTCTCATGGACACTATCTTGATGGAAGATTAGGAAGGGTTGTACTGCCATTAAAGCCTGTAGTTCTGAAACCCTTCTTGCTGAAGTAATTGCCAGTAGGAAAGCAGTTTTCCAGGATAGGTGTTGAAGATCTGCTGTTGCTGCTGGTTCGAATGGAGGGAGTGTCAATTTTTCTAACACAAAGTTCAAGTCCCATGCTGGTAATGGTGGTTTCCTAGGAGGTTTTACATTCTTAATTCCTCTCAGGAACTGCCTGAGTAGAGGATGTGAGAAGACAGGGGGATCGAAGCTGTATTCTGCAGAAATAGCTGATGCATGTATCTTGGAGGAATAGGACAGGCCTGTATGGAGAAGCTCTGCCAAATACTCCAGGATGTTGGCAATATCTACCTTTGACACATCTTTCCCTCTTTCAGTACTCCAAATGACAAACCTTTTCCATTTTCTAGCATAGTTCCTTCTTGTTGAAGGTCTGCGGGCCTCAAGGATAATGTCTAACCCTTTGGGATAAATCTGGGTTAGTTGCTCTTATGTAATGTTCCAGGCAGTCAGTTGCAGAGTTTTCAGGTTTGGATGCAGGATGTTGTAGTCGCTCTGAGTTAACATCAAAGGAATCAGGGTTAGTGTCCACGTTTCCCCCCGAGACATGCTCCTCAGCAATGGATACCAATGTTGTCTTGGCCAATTTGGAGCGATCAGAATTATCCTTGGACGTTCCTCTTTGATTTTCAGTAGTACCTTGTGCATCAAAGGAAGGGGTGGAAATGCATATGCTGTCAGGCCTTTCCAAATGAAGGATAGAGAGTCCACCTTCCAAGCAAGTGGGTGGTATGTCCTTGTGCAGAATTTGAGCTGGTGATTGAGTGGGGATGCGAATAGGTCTATTTGTGGCATTCCCCATTTCTTTGTGATGGCCTTGATGTCCGGGTGTAGCATCCATTCGTGAGCATCCGAGGTAGTTCTGCTTAACATGTCTGCTAGGATGTTTTCTTTTCCCGGCACAAATATTGCCTGTAACTGAATGTTGTAGCTGAGAGCCGTATTCCATAGGTCCAGAGCCATTCGGCATAGGGGGTATGAATGAGTGCCTCCCTGTTTGTTGATGTACCACATGACTGTGGTGTTGTCTGTCCTTATCATCAATTGGCCTTCTTTGAGGAATGGTCTGAAATTCTGGATTGCTAGTTTTACTGCCAGCATTTTTTTGATTTATGTGCAGGTGCAGCTGATCTGGAGTCCATAAGCCTTGAATGCACTTGTCCAGCATGTGGGCCCCCCAACCGAGGTCTGAGGCGTACGTTGTGATGGTTTGGCTTGTTTGAATGTTGTGGAAGGACAAACCTGGGTTTGACTGGCATGCCTGAGCCTCCCATAGGAACTCTTGTTTCAGGCATGGGATTAGTGGTATTTCGGTTTCCAAGCTGTGCCTGTGTTGAGACCATAAATTCTTTAGGTACCACTGTAGCTTTCTCATATGCAGTCTGGCATGGGGGACCAGGATTATGCAGGATGCCATGAAGCCCAATGCCTGCAGTACTTTCCTTGCTGTTAGTTTGTTCTGCTTTGTTAATGCCAAGAAGTAAAGAGGAAGTTGTTCTTGTTTTTCTGCAGTTAGGAATGCCATCTGTTTTACTGTGTCCAATTCTGCACCCAAGAATGTTCTTGTTTGGGATGGTATCAGTCTTGACTTTTAAATTGACTGTGTATCCCAGGGCTTTTAGTAAGCAAATGACTCTTTGTAAGTCTTGTGTCAGCTTGCTTTTGTTGTCCGCTTGTAAGTCTTGTGTCAGCTTGCTTTTGTTGTCCGCTTGTATCAGGCAGTCGTCCAGGTATGGATAAATTTGGATTCCCTGAAGCCTGCAATGAGCGATTACTGATGCCAGGCATTTCGTGAACACACTGGGCGCAGTAGATAAGCCAAAGGGCAATGCTGAGAATTGATAATGCTGTGATCCTGCAAGAAATCTGAGGTATCTTCTGCAATTTGGTCGTATGGGGACGTGCAGGTATGCCTCCTTGAGATCTAGAGTCACCAGCCAATACTCCTTGCCCAGCATGGGAAGAAGTTGCTGTAGGGTCAGCATTTTGAATTTTGGAACAATGATGAATGTGTTTAAGGCGGACAGGTCGAGAATAGGTCTCCAACTTTTCTCTTTTCTTGGTACTAGGAAGAGTCTGGAGTAAAATCCCTTGCCCTGTTCTGCAGGTGGTACCCTTTCCACAGCTCTCATCTTTGTTAATTGAGCTATTTGTTTTAGAGCTTCTGTCTTGATTTGGTGGTAGGTTTGGCATTCCTCTTTTTACTGGTAAGGTGTGGAAGTGAAACCTGTAGCCTTGGTCTATAGTTTGCAAAATCCACTTGTCTCTTGTGATATAGTGCCAGTTTTTTTGAAAATAAGGCTAATTTTCCACCTAAGGGTGCTGCTATTTGTTCCCTGGTAGGCGGTGTGAGGGTCAAGTCACTGTGATTGTCCTGTTGCAGTGGTAGTGGTTGTATCTGTGCCTCGTTGGTTATTGCCTTGCCACTGGCGTCCCCTGTAGGCACCTCCCCTGGATTGATTTCTGCCTCTGGAACGCCTATTCCTGCCTCTGAGTTTTAGAGGAGTCTGGAAAGGACCAATTTTTGGAAGGCCAGTTCCTGCTAAACCTTGGGGGCTGAACCTGTAGGAAATCTTTAACTGTTTGTACAGATTTTGCCTTCTCTTCCATTTTCTTCATTACTTGTTGAGCAGGAGAACCAAATAGACTGACCTTATCCATAGGAGCATCTAATAGCTTTGCTTTAACATGATCCGGCAAGACCTGTTCTTTCAACCATGCATGCCTTCTTATAACTGTGCCAGTCATGGCTGATCTAAATGAAGCCTCCAGTGCATCATAGCCACATTTTAAAGAATGGTTACTAACCTGCTGAATGCTATTCACCATTTCTAGAATATATTTCTTATCTAAGGAATCAGAGGACAGCTTCTTAGTTAACTGATCAAGCATAAACTCTTGGTATTGGATCATATGAAACTCAAAGCTCTAGCTGAGAGAGTAGCAGAGGTGTATACTTTTTTACCCCATCTCTCTAAGGACCTGGATTCCCTTTCAGAAGGGAGAGGGTTTTTCGCTGAGGTCGAAGCTACTGCCTTAGGTCCCTGGGAGATAGTCTCAGGATCTGCAAAAGGAGCCTTGTATAAGTGGTGATGAGTGTCCGGTACCCTGTAAAACCTATCGGGCTTAGCAGGGGCTGGAGGTAAAGTATCAGGAGCAGTGCAAACATCATTAAATGCATCATCCACAACAGGAAGAACTGGAGGTATAGCTAAGGGCCTATGTTGCGGTAAGTGTAAAAAGATCCTAAGCCTTTTTCTTGAATCTGAGAAATCTTGTCCCTGCCATTGGAATTGCTCTCTCATGGCATGTAAGGTTTCCCCAAAGGAAAATTCCTCTGGTGGAGAGGCAGAAGGAATAGATTCTTCAGCATCGGAATCTTCATAAGTAGAAAAAGGAGCCTCTGGATGGTCTGTATTGTCTATCATCAGATGAGTCATTTGAGGACACTGGCTCAGGGAGCTCTGCTCTAGGTCTCTTTTCTGGAGGTTGAGAGGCCCTGTCTGGGTGAGATTGGGATCCCCTTATTAAAGAGATGAGATCCTCTGCCAGAGTAAGCATTTGGGAACTGGAACTGGGCCTGTGAGAGGGGGGCTTAACAGGCACAGACTTGGCAGTTTTGGCTGCTTTAGCCCTGGCAAAGGCCTTTATAGACATTGCTGCAGGAGGCCTAGCAGCACCACGTGCTGGGGTAGAGACATCCAAAGGGATGGTGTCCGATAATTCTGGAGAAACCACATTAGTAGGCAAAACTTCAGAGGCCGATTCAACTAGGGTAGAAGGGGCCTCGGTAGTAGTCATGGATTCGGCTGTAGATTGACCTGTTTGCTCGGTTTCGGCCGAAACAGAGACACTCTCGGTTTGCTTAACCGTGGTTTCGGCCGAAACCGCGGACCGCGAGTGTCGGTCCTTTTCTTTGCGTTTAACAATTTGAGTAGTCGGAGGATCAGACGGCATAATGTACGCAAAATCTGAGCCGAAAAACTGTTCAGCAAACTCCGACCGACGCCTAAGCGTTCGTCGGTTGAAGGAAGCACAGGCTAAACAAGCTGCTACGTCGTGGTCTGGGCCTAAACAAGGTAAGCAGTAAGAGTGGAAATCTTTGAGGTATTTGTTTCCCACAAGTTAAACAGTTATTCACTTTTTCTGACATCGGCTGAGGCAAGAAAGAGTCCCCAACGGGGTACTTAGCTTTTTAGAAGTCTTCGAAGTAGTATTCGGTAGTAGTAATCTCTGGATCTGACCGACCGGCACTTGCGAACAGCTTCTGCTTGGGCAGCGGCAAGAAAGACTGAGGAAAATGGCGTCGGCTGATGCCTTCATACCCGAAGACCAGCAGAGAAGACTTCAGGTGAAGTGCGACACCAGCCGAGGCCAGACCCAGACTCTGGAATCCGGCTGACCGAAGGGCTGCCTGACAGGACAACCCATTTGTAAGGACTGCAGACGCATCCTTGAAGGACATCGTGGGGGGGGGGGGACTGCTGAAGGAGAGGGTGATTCCACTTGCAGCAGTTCAAAGTACGTTTTTTGGATGTCAGTCATTTGGGAAGTGTCCCATTTAAAGTAATCCATCTTGGTGATGGTCTCACCAACAGTGATGTCTTCAGGGGGAAGAGTCTTCCCTCCACAGATTCCTCATCCGTAGAGGAATATTCTTGGGGGAAGCAATCTGGGAAACAAGAAATGGACTCCTCTGATGGAGAAAGAAGAGTCATATTCTTCCCTGACCTGAGGGCTATGGATGGGAGGGAAGAAGCAGAGAGACAGGCCTAGGACTCCGAAGAAACCACTCTGGTGCGACTTCTGAAGAGGTGGAGGCATGTTTAGTATTCTGCTTTTTGGCCTGAGAGGAAGGAGAGAGTAGTCTGGATCCCTGCTGGAGGTACCACCGAAACTGGTTCCCCATAGACCTCGACGGTTGATGTCTGAGTAAGCTCCCAAGGTGTGCCAGTAGTCGGCTGCAAAACTGCTTCGAAGGACATTGCTGCAGTCAATGGATCCTCAAAGTGCACCTCAACACGTAGATCAGCAGTTGGTGGTACATCGGGAAGTGGAGAAGCAGGTGAACAAGGCCTAGGAATCTTGACCTTGCATGAAGGTTCAGATGCGGCCTCAGATGCAGGATCCATCCTAAAGGCCAACAATTTGAGGCGCTGGTTCGAGGTAGAGATTTTAACTGGGCTAGATGGCTGCGCAAGGTCTTGGGCAGAAACGATTGACAAATAGTGCATGAGGAGTGATTGTGTTCCCAGCCTAGGCAAAAACACACCTGTCATGGGCGTCCTTATGGGGAATCTGGCACCCCCATTTGCACTTTCCCTTTTTTCCTGACATCAGCTTAAGGCGACAACCAAGCGTTCGCTAAAACAAAATCAAAAATAAAATTTGATACCAAACGGGCTACTTATCCAAGATGAGACGTCTATGAAGCGATCGTACGATGCAAATGTTGGCTGCAGCTGAAAAGTTCTGATGATTGTGCGGGCAGGCATCACATTTAAGACCCTTTGGTTTATGACCCCACATGTGACGTACCACGTAGACTACAGCAGCCAAGCTGAAGCTTTTGTATAGAAGCAGAGATAGAAGTCGCCAGAGGGCAGAAATCCCCACACCTAGAATACTACAACATAGGAACAGGACAGAGGAACTCTTCAGACAATAGTGACTGCCACCACCCCAAAATCTCTTCTGCAGCCAGACCCTTACTCCGGTGATGCTGGTCTCTGGGAAGGAAAAAGCACAGTCTGGCTTCTTAGGGAACAATTCCACTATATCAAGCCCCTGCCATCCCCTTCAGGACACCAGATCAATTAGGGTGTCTGAAGGGGAACCACCCAGGACACTGATGGGCACACCCAGAAAACCTCCAGAGAGATTGAGTTTCAGCAGTCCAGCCCCATGTTGGCAAAGCAGATCCAAAAGATCTCTGAAAGATTCAGCCTTCAGGAGGGATTTTGGGGGCCCTTCTACCTCAAAAGGTCAGTATACTCTATGATGGACTACTTGTTAAGTCCAGGTGCCCTCTTGCACTGCCTTTTGCCAGAAACTACCTGCCCTGGAGTCTGGGGGACAGGGAAAGCTGGAGACCACTCAGGGTGAGTTGCCCTGGAGCAGGCTGAAGTGTGCCCACAGGTGCAGAGGACAAGGGGGGGGACTGGCTGTTCCTGTCCACTCCTACTAGCAGAACATCCTTGCCACCACTCCAAAGGCAGAAATTGAAGGTGGCCTCCCAGAGCCAGTGGACCTAGGATCAAGATCCAAGCACCAAGATACCCAGCAGCCACTCCAGCTTGCAACACCAAGCATGGAGCTGAGCCACCCAGAGCACAGGCCCTGACTGGGAGAGAGCCCCAAAGCAAGGATCAAACATGACCTGGACCCCCTGCCTTGAGATTTCGGCTCTGGGTCCCATTTTGTTCAGACACAGCTTGACTAGAGGAAACCAAGACAGATCAGAGCGAAATTTACCACATTATCAACTAAGGAAGGAAAGGCAACCAGCTAAGAAGACCTCAGTTGGGCCACAGGGAGAACCAGTGTAAAGGAGCTGAAGCTTCAGGTCGAGGACCCAAACTCAAGGAGTTGAGTCCCAACTGCATCTGTGCCTGTAAAAAAAGGACCATAAACTGTTCCAACTCCAGGGGGTCCGATTACCAACAGACTGGGACAGAGCCAACAAATCCAAAGGAAGCTCACCTGCTGGACTAGGGCTCTGACCACATCCAAACTGGAGAAGCTCCAATTAGGGTGGAGACCAGAATAACTCTGGTAATGACTCCCACAGGTACACTGGGAGAAAGGGGAAGAGTCCCAACTGAAGAGCACCTTTGGACAAGGGGCTAGGGACAGTAATAGCAAGAGATGGAGCTTTCCTTACAATTGGCACAGAAGTAGAGCAGGTATGAGGAGTCTGATGACAATGGGGCCAAAGCTGCAGGGGAGCCGAGGATATCAGAATCAGATTAAGGAGCCAAATGCATGGTTTCCCCCAGCTGTTTTGCGGTCCTTAGATCTTGCGACTCTGATCAGACGTTTCCTCTGTTACAGGGAGATAAAGGTGAACAGCCTGCTGAAATAAGGCCTTTAAGCAATGGTGTGGCCAGTGGATTCCATTTTGTACCCTGCTTACTGCTACCCCCCAAAATGTGCATGGCATTTACAAAATAAATGGTCATAACTTGGTTGCCCCACCCCCTCGTCCACCTTAAGGTGTGCAGCATTTTCAACTGCTCAGTTTAAAACTTAGGATAGTTTTTAGATTTGCAATCATCGCCGTTAGCAAGCTATAAACATGTTTTTAGAGGCATGAGTCTAAATGGTTAGACATATGGCTTGATAAGAGTATGCCTGGCTACACCCTTGTTTTCAAGACTAGCCTAGCTCTCTCATTAAGCTTGGCCTTCATTAAACGGCATGGGTGCTGAAACCCTCACAGATGGATCAAGTGGAATCCAGATGGGCAGCCTCTAGCCAATACAGGTACCACTCTTGTGCACCCTGAGAGGAGAGCTTGTACCTACAAACATTTAAAACCCTTATCCATCACTAAGAAAATCTAACAACCAGCTAAATACAGAATAGAAAGCATTTAAAACGCTATGCAATAGTCTTTAAACACTAATTCTAAAAAATAAAACCGGGTGGGAAAAGTAGACTAAAACAAATTAAATAAATCAGACCTACAAAGATAGTAAGCACTACATTCACTAAATCACTATAAAAACATCCAAACAATAAAAGCTTAAAAGAAGTTAAACCCTAGACAAAGAATACACCTTGGCAGAGCAATCTATCATTGTGTTGTGCAGGAAGGATGACAAACTAGACTGGAGATCATCCTGAAGAGCAAGAGGCTGTGGGGAAGAGGTGGAGCACAGGATGAGTCTATGGTATGTGGTCAGTTCAGAGACAGACCTGAACCACAGGACTGGGCCAACAGACCTGAACCACAGGACTGGGCCAACAGTAACTGCAAATGTCACTTGCAGAGAAAAATGACAAACTGAACTTTAATAGCTGAAAAATGTTACAGCTGTAAGTTAAAACAGTGCTACACTAATAGAATGTACAGCAGCAACTCAACTTGTTTGACACGACTTGTATACAGAAAAACATAGCAACTTCTGGTTAAATTGTGCATTGTACTAATCTAGACCTACTACAAACCTATTACCATGGCTTAACAGAACACAAAATGTTTACTATAAATTAATTAAAAAAAGCCTGTCCTTCATAGCAAACATTGACAAGAAAACGTAACATGCAGATGTTAATTTAACAAAATACAGATGTAGTGTACACAAAGCACTAAACTTCAGAACCAGTGAATGGACATACCCGAGGCAGCCCTGGCATCTCATTGTCTACCATAGTAGACACATGGAACTGTAACAATTTGACATCATCTGCTATGACGTGGGCAGCAGCCCCATTTTGTTCATTGCGACGTAGCTGGTTATTGATCTTCACAATGTCTGCTAGCTTGTGTGTCAAGTCATCCTGCAAAAGTTGCAAATGTAATCCATTAACTCTGTTGCCTCCAAGAATGCTGTCAATATTTCCATATCACAACAGTACAAGTGCTGCAAGGTAAACTGAGGATTAAAATGAAGAATTCTTCTTTAAGGAGCAACGCTAACCTGGACAAATGCATCAAATTTGCCAGGGAAAAGTAAACCGTTATTTCTCTATTGTTCCTTCTCTGTCTCCCATGCTCTCCAAAACATCCCTCACTGACTGCTCCACCATTCACTCCATAAAATCACTTTGCACTATTGAAGATTTCCCAGTTAAGTTACCTTAAGTCCAGTGTCCCCTCCAGTTCAAGCCATTTAGTGATTATTGCCTTGTATAGTGCAACTTAAGCAAGTAAACTGGTGCAAAAAGTACAGTTTTGTACCTACCATAAATGTAGATGTTCGAGGATTCCCTTGCTGCAGTCCTGACAATTGGGTATAGTCCGCGTCCCAGTCGGCCCGAATACCAGAGTATAAGGCTGGCGTCGGTCATGGCGCTAGACTGGCGTCAGTGCGTCAGGGTACTAATCGCATGACCGGCGTCATTTCCTCAGTCTTTTCTTGCCCCAGATGTCAGAAGACCCAAAAGACAAGTCCAAAAACAACCTGCACCAAAAACATGTACAATATATACAGTAATACATACAAAAATATAAGCATGAAAACTCACCTACACAACCACCCTGAAACACAGAGGGAAGGAGGGAGGTAAATTGGACTGCAGCAAGGGAATCCTCGAACATCTACATTTATGGTAGGTACAAAACTGTACTATGTTCTTCTTCCCTTGCTGCAGTCCTGACAATTGGGTAGAATCCCAAAGCAGAGGTAAGGGAGGCTGGCAAATTATAAAGTAGCAGGAGCTGACAACATGCCTTGTAAAACAGCTGTGGCAAAACCAGCTCTAGTCTTAGAGTATATAGGCAGGTGATAATGCCTAGAGAAAGTATGCACTGAACTCCAAGTAGCTGCTTCCAGAATATCCTTAGTTGCCACCCCTTAGAAATGCTGTTGAAGTGGCAGTAGCCCTAGTGGAATGAGGCCTAATCCCAGCTGGAACCTCTTTGCCATGATGGGAATAACAAAATGCAATGCAAAAGCCAATCCACCTAGAAATAGTTTGTTTTGACACAGGCTTGCCCTGTGAACTCAAAGCAAAAGAAACAAGTAACTGCTGAGACTGCCTAAAATCTTTAGTCCTGCTCAAATAATAACGCAATTGCCTGTGTACATCTAAAGTGTGCAAAATCTTTTCCCCTTTATTTTGAGGATCTGCAAAAACGAGGCAAATGAATAGTTTGGTTTAAAGCCACACTAGAAACCACCTTAGGCATAAAGGAAGGATTCGTGCGTAATGATACCCTGTCCTTATGGAAAATCAAAAGGGCTCTACTGCCATAAGGGCCTGCAACTCAGACACCCTTCTTGCAGAAGTAATAGCCAACAGAAAAGCAGTCTTCCATGACAAATATTTCAATTCAGCAGTAGCTGCAGGCTCAAAAGGTTGTAGAGTAAGTTTTCCAACACAAAATTGAGATCCCAAGCAGGAGTAGGAGCTCTACGGGGGTCTTATATTCTTTGCCCCTCTAAGAAACTGCTTGAACAAAGGATGCGAAAACAAAGGTGGGTCACAATCATAGTGAGCTGAAATTGCTGCAGCATGAATCTTTATGGAAGAGAAGGACAAACCTTTGTCCAATAATTCAGTAAGATATTGAAGAGCCACACTCAAATTAGGCTCTGAAATCTCCAAATTCTTTGCTGTACTCCAAAATAAAAATCTCTTCCATTTTTCTGCGTACACTCTCCTAGTACTAGGCCTTCTAGCTTCCATAATTACATTTAAAACTTGTTGAGGAAGCTGAGAGCTACCATGCTTCAACACAGAATATGCCAAGCTGTGAGATGAAGAGATTGAAGCTTGACATTGAGCAGATGACCGTCCTTCTGAGATAACAAATGAGGAATCAGAGGTAAAGGCCATGGAGGCTTCTTTACAAGACTCCTTAGAAGTGGGTACCAGTGTTGTCGAGGCCAATCTGGAGCTATCAAAATCATCCTTGGCCTGTCCTGTCTGACCTTTAGTAATACCTTTGGAAGAAGAGGTAGAGGTGGAAAGGCATAGACATGAAGGTTTTTCCAACTGAAAGACAGAGCATCCACTTTCCAAGCTGTGTGATGAAACCCCTTTGTGCAATACCTTGGCAGCTGGTGGTTTAGTGGAGAAGCGAACAGATCTATGTCTGGAGTTCCCCATGACACTGTCAATTTCTGAAATACATGAAGATCCAGTTTCCACTCGTGGGGATCCATGATTTGTCTGCTTAATACATCTGCTAGGGAGTTCTGTGCTCCTGGCAGAAACCTTGCCTGAAGAGTCAGTTGCAGGCTTAGCAGTCTCCCATAAAATCATTGCTTGCCTGCATAGAGGATAAGAATGTGTTCCCCTTGCTTGTTGATGTACCACATGACAGTTGTGTTGTCTGTCAGAATCAACACCTGCCCTGGAAGAAGTAACTCCTTGAACGCCATCAATGCAAACTGGACTGCTAACATCTCCTTCATGTTGATATGTAGATGCTGTAGTCTGGCAGGCCACTTGTCTTGTATCCACTTTCCATTTAGATGAGCTCCCAAGCAGTGTCCGAGGCATCTGTCGTTAAAATCTGACTCGCCTCTGGCGGGTCACAGAGAGTCCCTTGTTTAGGTGACATTCCTGAGCCCACCACAAGAATTCCTTTTGAAGGCAAGGTATTATTTGAATGACAGTGTCCAAATCTTGGCAGTGCTGTGTCCATACATTTTGAGATACCATTGCAGCTTCCTCATATGCAGTTTGGCATTGGGAAGCACTAGAATACAAGATGCCATGAACCCTAATGCTTGAAGGACTGTCCTTGCAGTCAGCACGGACTGATGAGATAGTTGATGGAAGTAAAGTGACAGACTCTTTTGTTTGTCCGGGGTTAAAAGGCCATCTGGGCTGCTGTATTCAGTCTCACACCCAGAAAGCACATGTCTTGAGAGGGTACTAGACTGGACTTTATTTCGTTCACAGAATACCCTAGGCATCTTAGCACTGCTATGACATATTCCAGATGCTGTAGAAGGTGTTCCTTTTCTTGAGCCAGAATCAGGCAGTCGTCCAAGTAAGGATAAATTTGAATGCCTTGAAGCCTGAAGTAAGCTATCACTGGAGCCAGAACCTTTGTGAATACTCTGGGCAGTAGATAAGCCAAAGGGCAATGCAGAGAACTGATAATGAAAATCTCCAGTTGAAACCGCAGATACTTTCTGCAACTTAGCCTTATGGGCACATGAAGGTAAGCTTCCTTGAGATCCAAAGTTACCATCCAGTGATCCTTGCCCAGCAGAGGTAACAGTTGCTGTAACGTCAACATCTTGAACTTGGGAATGTCCAGATAAGTGTTGAGGATAGATAAATCCAAAATTGGTCTCCACGTGTTCCCCTTCTTTGGTACTAGGAACAGGCGAGAATAAAATTCGAAGCCCCTTTCTGATACAGGGACTGGCTGAATAGCCCCTATCTGGAGTAACTGAGAAACTTGCTTGAGAGCCTCTTTTCTTTGTGGAGGAGGAACATCTGGCATGCCTTTGAAAGGGGCATTGTGTGGAAATAAAATCTGTACCCGTGATGAATGATATCCAGCACCCATCTGTCTTGAGTGATTAAATCCCAATTTTCTTTGAAAAGAGACAATCTTCCTCCCAAAGGAGCTGCCAGGCGAGTCCACTGGCAGCTGAAAAGGCAGGTCATTGGGTCTGCTTACGAAGGACTGACCCCTGCCCTCACCAGAAGTCTGAGCAGGTGAACTGTCTGATCTAGGCCTAAACGAACCTTGAGCCCTGCCCCTACCACGTCTAGATCTACCCCTAGACTGGGAACCATAAGCAGGATATGTCCACCCCTTAGCAGGCCAATTTCTACTAAACTTGGAGGTTGCACCTGCAAAAATCTTTAACAGTCTGCATAGACTTAGCTTTGTCCTCCATTTTCTTTAAAACTGCTTCCACAGGCGGTCCAAACAACACATCAGACTGTAAAGGAGCATCCAAAATCCTGGTCTTAACATGCTCAGCTAAATTCTGATCCTTCAACCATGCATGTCTGCGAAGAACAGAACTAGTAGCAGCCACCCTCGAGGAGGCCTGAACAGCATCAAAACCACACTGCAAAGAATGCTTACCCACTTGTTCAGACACATGAACCAAATCCAGCAATTCTTTACACTCAATACCTTCCGCCAAAGCATCCACCTTAGATTTCAATTGTGAAAGGAGATAATTCTGATATTTCAGCATATGAAATTGACAATTCAACGCCCTCATGGCTAGAGTGGAAGAAGTATATACTTTCTTACCCCACCTATCCAAAGCCCTTGCCTCTTTATCAGAGGGACAGGATTTTTAACAACAGAAGCTTTAACACCTTTAGGCCCCTGAGAAACAGTTTCTGGGTCCGCCCTGGGACTCTTAAACAAATACTTATGAGCTTGGGCACCCTATAATACCTATCAGGCTTAACAGGAGCAGGAGGCAAGGAATCAGGGTTCAGAGAAGCCTCTGCAAAACATCCTCCACCACATTCAACACAGGAGGAATAGCTAAGGGCCTATGCTGAGGCAAAACAAGAATTCCCTAAGCCTTTTTCTGGAGTCAGAGTAATCTTGGCCTTCCCATTTAAAGTGCTCCCTCATGGAGTGAAGAGTCTCTGAAAATGAAAAATCCTCAGGAGGAGAAGCTGAAGGAGTGGAATCATCCACATCAGAATCAGAATAAGCAGGAAACTCTTGCAAGTCTTCCACAGAAGACTCTGAAGCCTGTGAACACTGTTCAAAACTATCAAACTCCTGTTCCACCCTAGGCCTCTTATCAGGTGGGGGCATAGAACCTCTAATCAGAGTAATCAAATCTTCAGCCATTTTAAGCATATGTTTCTTAGGCACAGAGCCGAAATGCTAGGAGAAGCCCTACAGAAGCTGAACTTGGCCTTCCTCTAAAAGAAGCTCTGGAAACAGAAGGAGAGGCCCTAACTACCTTGGGAAGAGAGGGAAGAACAGTTACCTGAGAAGCCCCTCAGCCTGGCCTACTTCCTGAGAGGGCACATCCTGTAACAGTAAAGTATCTGCCTGAGACTCCATAGAGACTCCTGGCAAAACCTCTGGCTCCCCTGAGCCTTCTAAAGGACCGGCGTCCGGGACTGCGGTTCCTCACCCTAGACTTCACTGTTTTGTCCTTGCGCTTCTTAGATGAAGCAGGCCGGAGCATCCGGCGGCATAGTATAATTACAACGCTTCCCAAACACTAACCTAGCACAATCAAGCCTCCTCTTAATAGTGCGCTTATTAAATCTAGCACAAGGCGGCAACCAACAACGTCGTGCTCAGGCCCTAAACAAGGTATACACAATGTATGATAATCCCTATCACGGTATCTGCTTCCCACAAGAAATACAGTTATTCACTTTTCTGACATCCGGTAATATACTGAGGCAAGAAAAACCAAAATGTTCCCCAACGGGTTACTTAACCAACTCTGTACTCGGTCTGAAACTCCGGTTTCGGAAAATCTCAAACGCCAACCTGCACTCGCAAAATTGCTTCTGCATCGGACCATGCGGCAAAAAGACTGAGGAAATGGCGTCGGTCATGCGCATTAGTACCCTGGCGTACTGGCGTCAGTCTAAGGCGCCATGACCGGCGTCAGCCTCTATACTGGTATTCGGGCCGACTGGGACGCGGACTATACCCAATTGTCAGGACTGCAGCAAGGGAAGACGAAGAACATCCTGCACTGCTGCAACCCAAGTCAATGGTATAAGAAAATTAATGTTAGGATCAACATATCATATGGTCTGTAATGTACCATGATTCTGAAGCATTCACTGATGGGACAGCAGAGAACACAAGACATGAAAAAAACAACCTTTATTGTACAGAAAACAATACAAAGTGGAAAAACAGAGAAGCTACATTAATTTTAATTAAGCAAACCATACCACAAACAAGTGAAACTGAAAAAGAATAGTGGTGTAAAAATCTTACCATAACCATACATGCCCTTCTCTTCCATGTTGCAGTATTCATACTGTGGGATTTTCTGCCTTGGGCAACCAGAATGTTGGCTCCTTTACAAAAGCTTTCAGCCTGATTGCTGTAGGTGCGTGCGACAATCACACATAGGGCCATAAACTTGGGGCCTTAAATGTGATGTCTGCACACACAGTCCTCAGAACTGCCCAGTCAGACATTGGCCTAGGAGATGCCAAAAGATGTCTTTCAGATATGTGAAATGCCACAAAGACCCAGAATGGACCTAGGGCTAGTAAGGGCGCAATGGAGTCTTGTCAGGAGGGAGGGAAAGAATACTCCAACATGACAGAGGACATCTATGGTTATGGTAAGATTTTAAACTATTCTATGTCCTTCTATTCTCATGTTGCAGTATTCATACTGTGGGAGAGTATCATAGCTCAGGAAGGAGGAAGGGTGGAGGAAGAGGTAATGGATGCCAGAAATCCTTGCAGATTGCCCTAGTAAATTCTGCTCTGGAGATATGGTCCAGTTTGCAATGTTTGGTGAAGGCATGCACAGTGGACCAGGTGGCTGATACAAGGATGGTAGCTGTGTCCAAGCCTTTGAGGAAAGCTTTGGAAGCAGCTACTGCTCTAGTGGAATGGGCCCCGATCCTCCGATTCAGGGCCTTTTCGTGGTACGAGTAGCAGAAAGAAATGGTATTCTTGATCCAACAGGAAATAGTGTTTGGAGACTGCTTTGCCCAGATCTCTGGGGTGGAATGAAAGTTGGTTTGATTTTCTGATGGCCTTGGTTCTGTCCAGATAAAATCTCAACTGCCTATGAACGTCCAGGGAGTGTAGCATTCAGTCATTCTGAGGAGAGAAAAAGGTTGGTAAGTGAATGGACTGGTTTAGTGAAAATTCGTTGACCGCTTTGGGAATGGAGGGACTGGTGCACAGGGTCACCCTGTCTTTATGGGAGATGGTGAAAGGGGGGGGCATGTCATGGATGCCCAAAGCTCTAACACCCCTCTTGCAGAAGTGAGGGCTACCTGCAAGACTTTTCCATGTGCACATCTGCGGTGATGCAGAAGTGGCTGGTTCGAATTGAGTGCATGTTTTTCCAGGATATAGTTCAGGTTGCAGGGTGGTGGAGTAGGTTTTCTAGGTGGTCTTGTGTGCAAGCCCTCTTTTAAGAACAATTTTACATCCAACTTGGAGTAAAGGAGGTTCCAGGGGTAGGCAGTCAAAGGTGTACTTTCACAGAAGAGTAAGGATCTGCTTCACACACACACACACACACACACACACACACACACACACACACACACTAAAGGACCCCCCTTTTAGCAGATGTCCCTCATGTCTTTGCAGACACCATATGGAGAATCTGCCATTTAGAAATGTAGAAGCTCCTTGTATTAGGTTTCCTGGCCCCCTGCAGGATAGATACCATCCCTTTGTGTAGCAGTGTCTGAAGGGTGCTAGAAGTTTCATTACGCAGAGTTAAGTTCAGAATCTCTAGGTGTGGATGGATGAGAGCTCCCTTCTGTTGTGTGAGTAGGTCCACTTTGTGATGCAACTTGTAGTGACTGCTTTGGCAAGTGACTGTAGAAGGGGGAACCAATGCTGCCTTGGCCAGTAGGGAGTCACCAGCAAGATTTTTGGCATCTCTCTTGACCTTCACAGAAAACTTTCTGAATGAGAGGGAAGGGTGGCAAGGCATACAGAAACCATCCATGCCATGAAATGGTGAAGGCGTCCACTCCAAGCTAGTGGAGAGTGGTGTTTACAGAAATTGTCAGTTGTCTGTTCTGGGGGGGGGGGGGGGGGCAAACAGATCTACTTGAGGGGTACTCCATTGGTGGACAATGTCTAGGAAAACTTCCCCTAATAATATCCACTCGTGATGTAGCAAGAAAGATCCGCTTAGGACATCTGCATGCTGGTTGTCCTGGTAAGGGATACATGTTGCCTTAGGGATATGTTGTTCCGAGAGGCTAATTCCCAAATTTGCATTGCCAGCCTGCACAGGAGGTAGGACCTGCACCCCCCCCCCGTTTGTCAGTTTACCATACGACACTGGTGTTGTGTGAAGATTAGCAGCGGGCCTGGTTGAAGGATAGGGTGAAAGGCCTTCAGGGCCAACAGAACCACTGTCATTTCCTTGATTGATATCCTTTTTTTTTTTTTAGGAGGGATGTCTGCCAAGGTGCTTGTACCTAAAACGCCTTCATAGTAGCCCCCCAGCCCAGATCTGAAGCATCTGGGTGCATGTGCTGAACTGGTGTGGGTGTCAGAAGAGTAAGGCTTAGATTCCTTTGAATTTGCTGTATCCACCACCTTCGTTCCATCTGTAGACAAGGAAGGGTATTTGTAAGTCTGTGGATGGCTGTGCTGGGGCCATACATTAAAGTACCACTGAATTTTCCTCATGCGTATCCTTGCTAGAAGCATGGGGATGGTGGCTGCCATAAGACCCTGGAGACGCAAGAACAGTCTTGCTGACAGTCTGTGTGGGAAAAGTTCTGGAAATGATTAGTCAGGGAGATAACTTTCTTGGGTTAAAAATTCCTTCATTATGTCTGTCTGGAATCCGCACTCTACGAAGACCTGGTCTTGTTCTGGGGAGGCTCAGAGTGAAACCTAGTCCCTGAAGCAGGGACACAGACCTGGAGATGCTTTTTGAGGGTCTCCTCTTGCTCTGCTAGAATGAGGATATAGTCCAGGTATGGACAGATCTGTATGCAGTCGGTCCTGCGGAATGCTATGGCAGGAGGTAGGCATTTTGTCAAAACTCTTGGTGCAGTGGACAAACCAAAGGGCAAGGCAGTAAATTAAAATGAGAGCAGGTGCCAACAAACCATAAGTATTTTCTGAGGTTTGGGTGTATGGGGATAGGGAGGTAAGCCTCCATGTTTAAAGTGGCCTTGAAAGCTCATGGTGGCAATAGTGGAAGCAGGGTCTGTAGAGACAGCATTCTGAAAGAGGGGACTTTCAGATAAAGATTTAGGGCAAACAGATCCAGGATTGGTCTCCATGGTCCATCCTTTTTTGGCACTAGCAAAAGCCTGGAGTAGAAACCTTTTCCTTGTCCTAACGGGACAGATTTTATGGTGCCTTGAGCCCGTAGACTCTGTAATAATGTGAGGAATTAGGTGGAGCTGATTTTTTTGGTAGGAAAGGAATGCTCTGAAGGTAGGGTATATCCTGCCAGGATAAGAAATATCAGTTTTCCACTACTGCCAGCACACAGTTGTCAGAGATGATTTCTTTCCAGAGGGGTAGTCAATGGGAGAAACTGGAAGACAAAAGTATGGCAAAACAGTCACGCATTGTTGCCATTACTTCTGCCCCGACAGGACAGTATCAGAAGTGGGTGAAAAGAGGTAGTCCTTAAGGGAGGTTAAGTCTCCTAGTCACTTTCCTGTGCCTACTAGAGAGGAGGGGCCCTAGGAGTCCTTCTGACATCCTATGTCAGAAGGGCTCCTAGGGCCCCTCCTCGGAGCCCTTCTGACAAAGGATGTCTTAAGCAGGACAGCTTCTGTAGAACTTTGGTATGGGTGAGACCAGCAGGTGTTGATGTCCTGCAACTATTTGCATTATGTCCTGCAGATTTTTAAGAAAGTTTTGCAGACTTCTTTCCAAATATGCTGCTGTCAAATGGGGCATCCAGGATTTTTGACTTTAAGCCCTCTGGTAAAGGTTGGAGTCTGAGCCAGGAGTATCTACGCATAACAGATGCAGTAGCAGCTGATCTAGCAGAGGACTTTGCTGCATCTTAAGAGTGCCTGGCCACCTGGGATGCCATAGATAGCTTAGATGCTACCTCAGTTTTGTTTGGGGAATCAGGCAGAGAGTTGAAAAGCATACTACCCTGGGAAATTAAGTTCAAGACAAATTTAACCATACAAGTTTGATAGTTAATAGCTCTGCAAACCAGGGTAGAGGAGGCAATACATTTTCTTGACCAGCCTATCCATAATTTTACTGCCTTTATTAAGAGAGAAGGAAGGGAGTAACCTAGACAGTATCTGGGGGCCACAGCTAAGAGCAGGGTTCGCGCCAAAGGGGCTTAACTAGGAATTTCTGGTCCTAAAGCACTTGGTAGAAACAGTCTGGTCTCTCTGGGGCTGGTGGCTGTGAGTCAGGGTTCTTAGAGCAAGAAGGAAAAGCATCATAGGTTCATAAGTTCATAGGTTTATACTAGGCTATCTGCCCTAAGGCATTTATAAGCCTAGCCCAAATTTTTGTGGCTTATGCCACCCCTTATATGGAAAAATACTGTGCCCATTAGTTTGTTGTGCCTCTGTCCAGCAGTGACACAGAGATGATTCCCGGGGTAAACCTACGATATCCCATCCACAGGTCTAGATTTCTCTTGAACAAGTCAGCGAGGTGCTCTGCCTCACATGGACCGGGATTTTATTCCACAGCATAGGGAGTCTGAGTGATAAATCTATCCCTCCAGCACGTCCTATTTATATCCGTGCTAAGGTTTAAGTCGCTTGCTCTAGTGGTTTTGGTGGATTTGGATTTTTTGAGGTGGAGCATGTCCATTAATTCCGGGTTGGACATGGCCTTGTATGTCAGGCACATGTCACCTCTGAGCAGACGGTATGCGACTGAATAGAGCTGGAGTTTCTTCAATCTGGCAGCATATGACAGATTTTGGAGTCCCTTTATCCTTTTGGTGAGGAACTTTTGGGGTCTCTCCAATTGCTGCAGATGTCGGGTGAGATACATCCCGAATGGGGCATTGTACTCTATCATTGGTCTGATAAGTGAAGAGTACAGGGGAACAATGACCTCACTAGATCTGGATGTGAATCCCTTCATGATCAGGTGGGCAATGTAGAAGGTCTTTCTAACCACTTTAGCAATGTGAGTGTCAAAAGAAAGGCCACTGTCAACCTGGGTCCCCAGGTCCCTGATAACCTCTTCTGTGCTTAGTGGATTGCCACCTATATGGTAGCTTGGGGTTACCTTGTTTTTCCCGAAGGGTATGACTATACATTTTTGGCGTTTAACTTCAGGCCATGGCTCTGGCACCAGCTATCTGTTTCCGTGAGTCCCTTCTGAAGGATATCCGTGTCCGATGCACTTTCCACTATGGCGCCCAGTTTGCAGTCTGCAAACTTTGTCAGCCAAAGTCCTCCCATGTTGGCCTGTACTTCTGAGAAGTAGATGCCAAACAATAGGGGGCCAAGGACCGAGCCCTGTGGGACACCACTTGTGACCGGCTTGGAGTCTGACACAGCGCCAGCAACTCTAACCCTGTGGGTTCTGTCCTTAAGCCAGTTTGCAACCCATCTTGTGACATATGGGTTTACATTTAAGCTGGTAGTTTTTCTACAATACCCGAGTGGGGTATTGTGTCGAAGCCTTTGCAAGGTCAAGGTAGGCTGTATGGACTGCCTTTCCCTCATCAATGGCCTTGGTGACTGTTTCGAAGAAGTCGACTAAGTTCAAAAGGCATGATCTTCCCTTGACAAAGCCAAACTGGGTCGGGTCCAATGTCTGCAAGTCCCCTATATCTTTGTTTATGAGCTCCATTATGATCCTCTCCATAGCTTTGCAGACTAGACTTGTTAAGCTTATGGGGCGGTAATTACCAGGGTCCGTAGAGGCGCCGCCTTTGTGGAGTGGGACCACAGTTGCCGTACGCCACTCCTTGGGCAAGTATCCTGTGGTAAGGCTGAGATTAAACAGCTGCCTTATGTTCAGGTTTAATTCCTCATTTAGCTCGTGTAGCACACAGCCGGGGACACCATCCGGTCCCATTGATGCTGTGTTTTTAGCTTTAGAGAGAGCAGCTTTCACCTGCGCATTTGAGATGTCCGGGAGGCTACACTCGGCTGGGATAGTTAGCTCTCCTTTAGGGGGGGGAGAGGGGGGTGAAGTTTGCACTGAACCTGTCTGCCAGTATGTTGGCAAAGTCTGTGGGTTCAGTGATTTTTGTATCATTTTGGACTAATTCTGAGCATATCTGGGAGTTTCCACCCAGGTTCCTAACATAGCTGAAAAAGGCCTTATGATTGTCCTTTTAATCCATGGCAATTTTTCTCTCAAAATTGGCCTTAGTTGATTTTATGAGTGCTCGTATTTTTTTACTAATGATCAGGGGTGACTTCCCTTTTATGGATTTTGTTCTATCATGTAATAGCTTTCTCCTCTTATTGTAAAGTTTGTTAATGGCTGGGGTCCACCAGACTGGACGTTTGCCCTTTGTGGAAAGAGTCTTGGTTTTATTTGGGATTGCCTGATCCATGCAGTCCTGGAGGTGTTCATAGAAGGCATTTGTAAGGGCTTCCGCAGCTTGGGTTGTGGTTTCCACTGGCTCAGGGGCCTTGAAGGATACCACACCAGTCTTGAGTAGTGTGAAGTTTGCTTTACAGAAGTTCTTCACTATGGTCTTTTTTGTTTGGGGTGGGGCGGGATGTGGATTTCCAGTGAGATTAGTTTATGATCAGATCTCACCAATGAGGGATATACTTCCGGTGTGGAGCATTTTGTCCCCATGTTTGTGACAATGAGATCTAGTATATTTTCTCCTCTCGTGGGAACAGTGACTAGCTGTTCCATGGCATTTGAATTTATGAACTCCAGGAACCGTTGGGCTAGAAAGTTAGGGCTTGAGTAATGTTCCCAGTCTATATTCGGGTAGTTGAAGTAACCCAATATGATGGCGTTTGGAGATACATTTATACCCTCCAGTGTCTTCAGGAAGGCTGTGTGGGGTTCCTGAGTTTGAGAGGGTGGCCTGTAGCATGCTACAATTTGTAGAGCAGTTTTGCCTATGGTTAGTTGCACCTGGATGGTTTCCGAAGCTTCGTGCGTTGCCACCAACCTGGAGGTGTGGGTATCCTTTATGAATATGGATACACCCCCTCCTTTTGTGGTGTGGTCCGGGTTTTGGGGCAACGCATGATATGAGGTAAAACCTAATAGTGCCGGGGTGCTCTCAGGAGCCTTGAACCAGGTTTCAGTTACAGCACAGACATCGATGTTCTCCATACTGAGAAGGGCCTCGAGTGCGTGCATTTTGAGATTTAGACTTCTGGCATTGAGCAGCATTACCCTCAGTTTCTTCCCATTTTTGTTTTCTAGGGTGATAGGTTTAGAATTTGAGCCTTGCCTAAAAAGGCACTATGGGGGTGGCAAGAGCCTTAGCCAATATCCGGAATCCCAGGGTGACAGGTGCAAGCCGTCCCTCATGCGAGCAGCGTGGCTTGTCAAGCATGTCATCCCAGGCAGACAGACACTGGATCCCCTTTGAATGACACCAGACATTAAGCCAATTGTTAAAGCTGATCATCTTGTCTCTATATTGTGGCATCATTCTTGGTGAAGGAAGGATACTGCTCAGGGTTAGGGTCATATCTGCCTGGGCTACATAATCAGAGAGCTCCTCTATGTCTCTTTTCATGTAGTCCAGGGAGGTGCGTCTCAGGTCATTCACACCAGCATGGACAATGACTGTGTCATATTTGTACTTGCTGTGGAGTGACCCGAGTGCTTGTGTTATGTGGCGGATTCTAGCGCCCGATAGGCAGCTTACTGTGACCCTCTCCTTGTTCAGCCTGGTGAGTGGGACGTCAGTGTGTCTGACTATGGAGTCACCTATGACAAGTATGTTTGGTGTTGTATTTGGCCTTAAGGGCTGTGACTGCTTTGCACACTGCTTTTGTAGTTTATGTGTTGCTTGTGGGGTGTCTTGAGGTAGCAGTTGTTTGGGTGTCTGCTTTGGAGGCCTCTGCTGTTTAGGTAAATTTTTACTCAGAGCCTCCGAGTATGTCTTTGTGTGTTTATGTGTTTGATTCAGTGGAGTGGTAGCATTATGTGAGGCTGGTTTTGTGGTGTGTGTAGTTGCCTTCTCCTCCTGTCTGGTCTTGCCAGTCCTGAGTTGAGAGAGCTCAGCCTCCAGTTTGGCTAAATAGCTGCATCTCTCGCAAGTATGTGTGTTATGTGGGAGGAGGAGAGGGTTGTCTAAATACATGAGGCAGTTATAACATTGCCTCAAGATTCCCAGATTCACCAGCTGGACCGGAGAGGATATTGACAACTGACCTTTGGACATGCTAGAATAATATTGGGAAATCCTTAACTGAAAACAAGGGCCAGTGGGGAGTGAGTGTGTAGTGCTTTTAATTTTTAGTGCTGACTTATATAATTGCTTTAGTGAGCAAGTGCCAGGTAACTTGAGTGCAATGTGTTACAAGTAACTAAATGCAAAAACGACTAACAGTAACTTTCTTTCAAGTGAAACAAGGAAATAAGTACAGTAAGCAATGCAGATATCACTAGTGATCCACAGAAGCTGAGAAGTTGCGTATTAGGTGGAATTAGCTTCCAGGGAAATAACAAGCAAACAAACAACAAGCATATAAACAAAGCTAGATTCAGCAGGCCTGGATCTAGTCTATGCTAGAGCAAACAAGGTGTACCAATTTCAGTAAGATACAGTTCAAATATTCAGGCACTATAAACCTTCAACCAGAAATTCCCAGCTCAGAAGGGCAGAGTCCAGCCTCTTCTCCCACAAGAGTGCAGACCACGAACCTTCTTAATGTAAAATAACTGGCCTGAAGCCCAAGTGCCTAAACCAGAACTAATACACTTGGACACTGGGCTCTCAATCAGCAGTTCCCAACTTAGAAGGATGAAAGCTACCTGTCCTGCCACCACAGTGCTTGCCACAAACCTTCCTAATGTAAAACAACTGGTCTGAAGCCCAAGTGCTTAATCCAAAAGACTTGAATGATAGCTACACTTTAATCAAGTTACAACCAAGCAGTAATAAATACCATTGAATACTTTAGAGAATGTCTGGATTAGTGCTCAAGTTACACAAACAAAGCTAGATCCAGCAGGCCCGAATTCAGTCTATGCCACAGCAAACAAGGCGCACCAACTTCAGTAAGAAACAGTTCAGATATGCATGCACTATAAGCCTTTAACCAGAAATTCCCAGCTCAGAAGGGCAGAGTCCAGCCTCTCCTCCCACAAGAGTGCAGACCACGAACCCTCTTAATGTAAAATAACTGGCTTGAAAGTGGGGAGAGTGATTCAGCCTGCAGCAGTTCAAAGTATCTTGACATTAGGGAAGAATCCCATTTGAAGTGTTACTTCATTTTGGTGATAGTTTCACCAAAAGTAATGTTCTCGGGAATGGAGTCTCCCTTCAATAGAATCTTCATCTGGAGAATGATATTCCAGGCGTGAGGCGATTTGTGAAGCATAGGAGATGGGGCCTTTGAGCAAAGGAATGGAAGGGGATGATAATGGTGTAAGCCTTTGGGCCATGAAGGCCTGTATCTGGGATTGAGTAAAAGACTGCCAGTCAGGTCAACTATCAGGCAGGCTAGATAAAGGCTTAGTTTGTTATCTTTTAGTAGTTTTTGGAGACAGGGTAGGTAGAAGCTCAAGGTCTTAGCCATTGAAGGAGCCTTGGGCTCGTGAGACCCCTGAGGCATACAGTAGAACCTAGAACCCCTCGACATCAGGGGAAAGATGCCGGAGATACCTCCGTGGAAGTGCTAGCTGGTGCTTCAAGTACTGCTACCTCGGAGACTGTAAAAGCGGATGGCTTTACCATGCATCCTTCAACCCCAATATCGGCAGTTGGCGAGGCGTCTGACAGAGGCAGGGGTGATGGGCCGTAAAACTTTGGCCTTTCTTTGGCAGTTCTATCAGATCAGCCAATTCCGGATCCATCCTAAGGGCTAGTTTATAAGTTGGTACTAGGCTATTGGCCCTAGGGCCTATACAAGCCTAGCCATAACAATTCCCTGGATATTTCTTCCCACAATATTTACGTCCCTGGACCACCATCAAGCAGCTGATTTTTCTAAATACAGGTTTAGGGAAAAAATACTGGCAGATGGCACAAGTATGCTCATGTTCCCGGCCAAGACAGAAGATGCAACGGTTGTTGGGGTCTCTGTGGAATTTGATGTCCGCATCAACATTTACCTCTTAGTTGACATCGACTAAAGTAAAGGCAGCTAACCAAGCTTCAAGCAACAAAATAAGAAATCCCCCAAAGGGGTACATGGCTTTACACATCTTTGAGAGGAGCGAGCAATTGATCTGACATTAGACTGCAGCAGATGTCCTATTCAAGACCCCTGGTTTATAGGTCTAGATATGCTGTTCCATGCAACTACAGAAACCAGGCTAAAAGTTTTTGTATTGGAGCCAATGTTCGGGTCCCCTGAGGCAGAGAATCCCAGAGTATGAATACTGCAACATGAGAATAGCAGGACATCAGCTATTTCTCCAGAAAATAAGCAAAAGTTAAAGGAAGAACTCCACTCAAATGTCAAGCTTTTCTTTCGAAAAAAAGGTTTCCTTTCCTATACATACAATAAAAAGCATAATTTAATAATCATACCACTTGTTTAATGTCTGAATTTGTTTGCCTTTCTTTCCAGCATTTTTCTGTTGCATCATGAAGGCACCAAGAGCAGCAAAGTGATTGGGATAGGTCACTTATTCCAAGTACAGACAGCCATTTAGAAAACAATGGCTCTTGCGCAACAGCATTTAAAAAAGCACCTCAGGTCACATTGCCAGCATCGCAACTCAGAAATATAGTGTTGCCTGGAGTCTTAAGAAAAACAAAGCTTTCAAGCTTAGTTTAACTGCAAATGAAGACATTTCTTTACAAGTTGTTTCTCACTTTAATCAAACCAAGTGCCACAATTGTTTACCCAAAAAGTTACTCACCATAACATTCTATACCAGTTGTCCATTTTCATTTAATGAATGGGTTATAATCCGGCCTTCTGATACAACTCTGCCATCTTCTACAAATTACAGGATCCGATTCAGGGTCCTCCCTTACCCATAATGCCCCTGACTACTACAATACCTTCGATAGAGTTTGCTGCTATTATACGCATTATCAGAAAAAACAATGCTATGACAGAAGAGTGACAGCTTAAAGATTAGGATCTCAAAGCAGGAACTATGGTTCCTATCAATTCCATTAGGAATCTCCCAAAGAGATGGACAGGGGGAGGAGGGAGGCGAGTAAGAATGAAAAATGGACACCACAGATGGAACACTATGATGAGTACTTTATCTCATGTCATTTTTCATTCGTTTCTCAATGAATGGGACCAGCCCTGGGTGGCCTTCATGGAATGATGTTCCAGAGAACCACAGAAAAAGGCAGCTTTATTTCTGGAGATTGTCCAATTTGTAATGAGCAATAAAAGTATGGTATTAGACTATGCAACAGCTGCACAAATATCAATGGATAGTAGAGCTCAAAAAGCAGCCTTGGGTTGTCTTATTCACTGCATAAACATAGTAGATGCAATTTATCCACTCAGCCTGTATAGTTTTTGAAACTGATTTACCTATTCTATTAGTGAAGGAGGCAAATTTCAGTTTTCCTAACTCCCTGGTCCTGTGAACGTAAAAATGAAGTCTGTGAAAGTCCAGAAGATGAAGGGTATATTTTCCTTTTATTTTCAAATCTAGGAAAGAAAACTGGCAAATTAATAATTTGATTGACGTTGGCTTCACAGGCAACTTTTGGTAAAAAGAAAGGGTTTGGGTGTAAAGTAACTGCCCTTGAGAAAAATCAAATACATTGGATTGGAAGATGCTTAGAGAAAAACTTGCTCTGCCTTGAAAAATCAAGACAAGGAAATCTAAAACCGCAGGAAGTGGGGTGGTAGAAAGATCCAACTCTGAGACAAATAAAACTTTTCCCCATTTTCTTTTGTAAATCTTCCTAGTCAAACTGGGGAGTAAAGCCTAGAATATCTAGCCATCATAATTAGAGAAATCAAGTGGTCAATTTTAGGTCTGCAATGTTTGGGTAAATCTGCTTTGATGGGCGAGATGGAAAGTCCAGACTGGGATCCAGTCTCCATGGAGGATATACTAGACGAGCCCAAACTAAGGGGAACCACACCAGTCTAGGCCAGAAGGGAGAAATAAGGATTAGTGCTTTCAAGAAACTTTGGGATGAGAATCAGGAGAGTACAAGCATAAAGACCAGAGGGCCAAACATGGAACAGAGCATCTCCTTGACAGACCCTGAGGTAGGATAAAGGAAGAAAACCCACTACATTTGTTGAGGGGTGATGCAAATGGAGTCATCTTGCTGTGATCAATTTATGGAAGATAACGTTCGCCACTGACCGGCTCAGAACACTCATGAGGTGGGTCCTGCTGAGGTTGTCCACTAGAATGCTGGATTTTCCCAGTATGCGAGTCTCTACAAAAAAGCGGTTGGATGAGATTGCTCACTGCCAAACTCTCATTGGTACATCAACAGGGGGAACCAGATCCTACCCCCTTTGTTGAAGCAGAGTACTGATACATTAGTTAATATTGCAATAATCCCTAGAGGAAGAAAACTCAAATGCCTGCAATGCTAGATGTACCGCCATCATCTCTAGGACCATGACATGCATATTGGCCTCTTGTGGGGACCATGTGCCTTGAACAGTCCCTCCCAAGTAATTCCCCCACCTGCCAACTGGGAGGCATCCATAGTCACAGCATTCAGGGGAGGAGAGAAACTGATGACCTTGATTGATCTGAGTTGATCCAAAAAAAGGAGACTTTCTGCAAGCCTTTGGCAGTTTTATCAGATGTCTTAGGGGGTGTTGAAGACCATTGTACTGCTAGGGTCCATTAAAGAACTGTGGAGACTAGCTGTGTGAGCTAAAGTAATCGCAGCAGCCATTGACTGAAGCACTTCAGAGGACCAGTTTTGCTGGTGGAGAAGAGAGAATCTGTCTGATGTGTCTTCAATGTAAGAACTGTGCTAAGGCAGAAAAGCTAGAGAACAGACAGTCTAAATGAGCCCCTATACACTCAAGACTTGGGACTGATTGAATTTATGATTTGTCCATACTGATAGCAATTCCCAGCAAATGAGATAGCTGAAGTAGTCTCTGTTTTTTATGAGCAGATGCCTGGTCAGTGCAGTGAGGAGCCAGTCTAAATATGGAAACACTGAATCACAGCAGTTTCAGGTGAGCTACCACGCATTTGGTGAACACCTGGGGGGCTGTGGTGAGTTCAAAGGGCAGCACTCTGAACCAATAATGACTGGTTCCCCGACAGAAGTGCAAATACCTTGAAGAGCACCTGGTCAGTTTGATGCGATAGTATGCATCTTCAAAATCAACTGAGCACATCCAGTCATCCTTCTGTCAAAGCTTAAATGAACTGAACATGGCCATCCAGAATTTGAATGCCCTGTTCCAAGTGCGCCAATCCAGATCTCAGTCCTTCAATACCTGCCAGTCTCAAAGTCAACTGCACAAAAGCTTCACTGAAGTACATGTGAATCGCATTCTAAACCACTTGAACAGAAATTTGGCTCAAATTACATCTCTTTACCAAGAAATAGTCTATGGGTTAGTAAAAAGCCACCCCCTACTTCATTTCTTTCATAAAAGTCTTGCCTTCAGTTTCCTGAATTATATGCGCCACAGGCACATCTGCAGGGCTCTAGGACCTACCAAAAAACATGAAATGTTAACCCAAAGGCCACATAAGAAATCCTGAATTCAAACCACTTTGTCACTGTACCTTCTTTTCGATTCCTCACACTCCCCTGTACTGCTCAACATTAAATATATATTCACACCAAGGGGAAAGATGCTGCTGGAATGTCCAGTGTGCTGAACAACTCATTCTATACCCCAGAGGTTTAACATCCAAGCCTCCCTTAGAGCACTTTCCCTAGGTTCTCTACCTCAATGCCCCTCGCCATCCTTGTGTAATGGTGTTTCTGTAGGAGATCATGGCCTCATACCTTATTTATGCCATGAACCTCCATTCTGCAATCTACACCCTGCTACTTCTGTGCTCCTCAGTAAACAATTAAGGCAGCAAGAACCACCCTCTTACTACCTGCAGTACTTCCATCCTCCTCAACACTTACAACTAAACAAAATACTGACCAACCATGCAATAAATAGCCCTTATCACTCAGATTTAAAGTTTGCTCTCCCCCTCCTAATGTCAAAGCATATTACAACCTACCTCGGTGATAACCATTACAGACTTCGGTCTAATGAAATTTTTAATACTGCAGACCCTGAACATTACCTCTGGCAAGACTCTCAATCCTCTTACTGGCACAAAGCTTATTTATTGTTGCAGGTACTTCCCAAATCACCTGTGTGCTACAAAAACAGGACTACCAAATTAAAGAACACAAAACCTCCTTCAGTCTCCAACAGGTCCATGTAAATACATGCATCAGGAGATTCACTCCTGCCCAAAGTGTCTTGGAAAGTCTAAACTGACAATTCACTTGTCTCTCAACTACCCCAATTAACAAGTCACCAATTACCCAAATCTTTTTGTGCACTCCCAAAGAGTCTTCCCTTCTACAAATGCATCACTATTCTTGAGACTCATTTCAATCACCTCACCAAAGTCATCAGCAATTAACTTTCCTCTTAATTCTAGTTTGATCCTCCCATTCTTGTGCTTACAATTCCTCTATACTGGCCATCTCCCCCACCCTTCTGCTCTCCTTCAGTTCCCTTGATATATCCGGTCTAATGGGGCTCACTTTTCCATTCCTTTCCTTGTAGTTCCCAGTCTTTCCATTTTTGCATCAACCAGTTTTAGGAACAAAGTGGAAAACGATGCACATAGAAAGCTAAGAGCTGATAGGTGGTCACCGTTAACTCTACCACACACCGCTCACCTTCCTGTTGTCACAATGAGATTTTACATTCCAATTTAACCTCCTGGTTCTCTCAACACCAATTTACAGGCATCTCACACTGCTTAGGACTTACCATAACTGTAGACTTAGAGTATAATCAGTATTGCACTTTCCATTTCATGAATCTTGGCCATAAGCAGTGTCCAGCATGCTGGCCAGGTAGACAAGTCATTTAAGGTCACCTTCACTTTGGACATCTATACAAAAGTGTGAAGCCAATTCATCGGTTCTTTCCTGCCTCAAATAGTCAGTGTGTCTAGGAGCAAAGTAAAGGTAAAAGTCCTGTGAGAGGGTACCATCCTTTCAAAAAAAAGGAAAAAAAAAAAAAAAGTAATTTAAGGAACTTAAAGGTACATTTTGGTCAAACAGGAGAAAGGCAAAGTCAGTATTAGGAAGGGAAGACAACCCAGTCTGCTCCAACTACTGTATAAGAGGATTAGGATGTATGATAGAAAGACTACACTGAACAGCTATATTTATGTTATGTTGATAAAAAGTTGTCTTACCAGAACGTTCCATCTGGGTTGTTTATCTCCATTCATTAAATGACGAGTTATCGGTTCAGTCCTCTGAACAGAACCGGCCAAATATCAAGTTCGCTTCAGCCAACTCTCGAGCCAAGGTCCTACCCAGAATGC
Source organism: Protopterus annectens (assembly GCF_019279795.1). Taxonomy (NCBI): domain Eukaryota; kingdom Metazoa; phylum Chordata; order Ceratodontiformes; family Protopteridae; genus Protopterus; species Protopterus annectens. Next base: position 458,159,855 of record NC_056739.1, read on the forward strand.
TCTTTGGCAGCCTGTTACCTCAAATAGAGTTTGCAAGTTGATAAATAGTAGAGGCTACTTCTGGTCATAACAGACCTACAACAAATGAGTACACGAGATCAACCAGGAACCTCCAGAGGGTGGGAAGTAATGAATGAACAAAGAAACAGATGGAACGTTATGGTAAGACTTATCTGATGTTAACCTTCGTTCACTCCTTACTGATGGGACAGAGTCCCCAGCTACCTGTATCCCTGGGTGGCCCACATGGAAGGAAATTCCTGAACACCATGGAGCCAAAAAAAGCTCTACCTCTGGAGGCCAAGTCCAATTTTCAATGAAGAATAAAACGCAAGAGGTTTGGCCCATGTCACAGCTGAGCAAATATCATTGAAGGAAGCCTTAGCATGGAAAGCTGCTGAAGTTGCCATAGACTTTGTAGAATGTGCTTTCACTCTGAGGCAAGGAAAAGTACAGTTTTGTACCTACCATAAATGTAGATGTTCGAAGATCCACATTGCTGCAGTCCTTACACTTGGGTAGTCCGCTGTCCTCGGTCGGCCCGAATATCAAAGTATAAGGCTGATGTCGGTCAAGGCGCATTTGACTGACATCAGGACGTCAGGGTACAAATGCGCATGACAGACGTCATATCCTCAGTCTTTTCTTGCCCCAGATGTCAGAAGACCCTAAAAATAAAGGTCAAAAACCAAAAGACAGCAAACCAACAACCAACCATCCTAGCACTAAAAATATGTACAATATATACAATAGATAATAAACACCCAATTGACCACCCAACCCACACAACCGCCTCTAACAGAGGGGAAGGAGGGAGGGTAAATTGGACTGCAGCAATGTGGATCTTCGAACATCTACATTTATGGTAGGTACAAAACTGTACTATGTTCTTCATCTCACATTGCTGCAGTCCTTACACTTGGGTAGAATCCCAAAGCAGAGGAAAGGGAGGATGGCCAAATTACAAGGAAGCAGGAGCTGCTAAAATGCCCTGCAAAACAGCAGTGGCAAAACCAGCCCTGGATTTAGAGTAAAGTGGTAGGTGATAATGCCTGGAAAAAGTATGCACTGAACTCCAAGTAGCTGCCTCCAAAATATCCTTAGTTGCCACCCCTCTCAAAAAAGCTGTTGAAGTGGCAGTAGCCCTAGTGGAATGAGGCCTAATCCCAGCTGGAACTTCCTTGCCATGATGGGAATAACAGAAAGCAATGCAAAACCCAATCCACTTAGAAATAGTTTGTTTTGACACAGGCTTGCCCTGAGAACTCAAAGCAAAAGAAACAAATAACTGCTGAGACTGCCTGAACCCTTTAGTTCTGTCCAAATAATAACGCAACTGCCTGTGTACATCTAAAGTGTGCAAAATCTTTTCCCCTTTATTTTGGGGATTTGCATAAAAGGTAGGCAAATGAATAGTTTGGTTTAAAGTCACACTAGAAACCACTTTAGGCATAAAGGAAGGATTAGTACGTAATGATACCCTATCCTTATGGAAAATTAAGAAAGGCTCAACTGCCATAAGGGCCTGCAACTCAGAAACCCTTCTTGCAGAGGTAATAGCCAACAAAAAAGCAGTCTTCCATGATAAAAACTTTAATTCAGCAGTAGCTGCAGGCTCAAAAGGTTGTAGAGTGAGTTTCTCCAACACAAAATTGAGATCCCAAGCAGGAGTAGGAGCTCTTCGTGGGGGTCTTATATTCTTTGCCCCTCTAAGAAATTGCTTGAACAAAGGATGAGAAAACAATGGTGGGTCACAATCATAGTGAGCAGAAATTGCTGCAGCATGAACCTTAATAGAAGAGAAGGACAAACCTTTGTCCAGTAACTCAGTAAGATATTGAAGAGCCACACTTAAATTAGGCCCAGACACATCAAAATCCTTTGCTGCACTCCAAAACAAAAATCTCTTCCATTTGTCTGCGTACACTTTCCTTGTACTAGGCCTTCTGGCTTCCAAAATAACATTCAAAACTTGTTGTGGAAGTGGAGGCCCACTATGGTTCAAAACAGAATATGCCAGGCTGTTAGGTGCAGACAGTGAAGCTTGACATTGAGCAAATGACTGTCCTCCTGAGACAACAGGTGTGGAATCGAAGGCAAAGGCCATGGAGGCTTCCGTACCAGGCTCCTCAGTAATGGGTACCAATGCTGTCGAGGCCAATCTGGAGCTATCAAAATCATACTTTGCTTGTCTTGTCTGGCCTTTAGTAGTACCTTTGGGAGGAGAGGCAGAGGTGGAAAGGCATACACATGAAGATTGCTCCAATTGAAAGAAAGAGCATCCACTTTCCAAGCTGTGGGATGAAACCTTTTTGTGCAAAACATTGGCAGCTGGTGGTTTAGTGGGGAAGCGAACAGATCTATGTCTGGAGTTCCCCATGACACTGTCAATTTCCGAAATACATGAGGATCCAATTTCCACTCGTGGGGATCCATAATTTGTCTGCTCAACACATCTGCTAAGGAGTTCTGTGCTCCCGGCAGAAACCTTGCCTGAAGATTTAGCTGTAAACTGAGAGCAGTCTCCCACAAAATCATTGCTTGCCTGCATAGAGGATAAGAATGTTTTCCGCCTTGCTTGTTGATGTACCACATGACAGTTGTGTTGTCTGTTAGAATCAACACCTGCCCTGGAAGAAGTAAATCCTTGAAGGCTATTAATGCAAACTGGACTGCTAACATCTCTTTCAAGTTGATATGCAGATGTTGTAGTCTGGCAGGCCACTTGTCTTGTATCCACTTTCCATTCAGATGAGCTCCCCAAGCTTTGTCTGAGGCATCTGTCGTTAGAATCTGACTTGCCTCTGGCCGGGTCACAGAGAGTCCCTTGTTTAGGTGACATTCCTGAGCCCACCACAAAAATTCCTTTTGAATGCAAGGTATTATTTGAATGACAGTGTCCAAATCCTGGCAGTGCTGTGTCCATACATTGAGATACCATTGTAGCTTCCTCATATGCAGTTTGGCATTGGGACGCACCAGAATACAAGATGCCATGAACCCTAAGGCTTGAAGGACTGTCCTTGCAGTCAGCCCGGACTGATGAGACAACTGATGAAAGTAAAGGGAAAGATTCTTTTGTTTGTCCGGGGTCAAAAAGGCCATCTGGGATGCTGTATTCAGTCTCACACCCAGAAAGCACATGTCTTGAGAGGGTACTAGACTGGACTTTATTTCGTTCACAGAATACCCCAGGCATCTTAGCACTGCTATCACATAATCCAAATGATGAAGAAGCTCGTCCCTTTCTTGAGCCAGAATCAGGCAATCGTCCAAATAGGGATAAATCTGTATTCCTTTTAACCTGAGGAAAGGAATCACTGGAGCCAGAACCTTCGTGAACACTCTGGGCGCAGTAGATAAGCCAAAGGGCAATGCAGAGAACTGATAATGAGAAGTCCCAGCTCGAAAACGCAGATACTTCCTGCAACTGAGCCTGATAGGAACATGAAGATAAGCCTCCTTGAGATCTAAAGTTACCATCCAATGATCTTTGCCCAGCAGAGGTAAAAGCTGCTGTAACGTCAACATTTTGAACTTGGGAATGTCCAGATAAGTGTTGAGGATAGATAAGTCCAAAATTGGTCTCCACGTGTTCCCTTTCTTTGGTACTAGGAACAGGCGAGAATAAAATCCTAGGCCCACTTCTGGCATAGGGACCGGCTGAATGGCCCCTAATTGGAGTAACAGAGAAATTTGCTTGTGAGCCTCTATTCTTTGAGGAGAAGGAACGTCCGGCATGCCTTTGAAAGGAGGCAAGGTATGGAAATAAAACCTGTAACCGTGGTGTATGATATCCAATACCCATCTGTCTTGGGTAATTAAACTCCAATTTTCTTTGAAAAGTGCCAACCTTCCTCCCAAAGGTGCTGCCAGCAGAGAAGGCTCTGGCAGCTGAAAAGGTAGATCATTGGGTCTGTTTACGAAAGGACTGACCCCTGCCCTCACCTGAAGACTGTGCAGGAGAGCTCCCTGTTCTAGGCCTGAAAGAGCCCTGAGCTCTGCCCCTACCACGTCTAGATCTACCCCTAGACTGGGAATCATAAGAAGGGTACATCCATCCCTTAGTAGGCCAATTTCTACTAAACTTTGGAGGCTGAACCTGCAAAAAATCTTTAACAGTCTGCATAGACTTAGCCTTGTCTTCCATTTTCTTTAAGACTGTCTCAACAGGAGAACCAAACACCACATCAGATTGTAAAGGAGCATCTAAAATCCGTGATTTAACATGGTCAGATAAATTCTGATCCCTCAGCAAGGCGTGCCTGCGAAGAACTGACCCAGTGGCAGCCACCCTAGACGAGGCCTGTACAGCATCAAAACCACATTGCAAAGAATGCTTACCCACCTGTTCAGAAACATGAACTAAATCTTGCAAATCTTTACAATCAATACCTTCCGCCAGAGCATCAACCTTAGACTTCAATTGTGAAAGGAGATAGTTTTGGTATTTTAACATGTGAAACTGGCAATTCAAAGCCCTCATAGCTAGAGTGGAAGAAGTATAAACTTTCTTTCCCCATCTATCCAAAGCCTTGGCCTCTTTGTCTGAAGGAACCGGATTCTTGACAACAGAAGCCTTAACACCTTTAGGCCCCTGACTAACAGTTTCTGGGTCTGCCCTAGGACTCTTAAAAAGATACTTATGAGCTTCAGGCACCCTGTAATATCTATCCGGCTTAACAGGAGCAGGAGGCAAAGAATCAGGATTAAGAGAAGCCTCTGCAAAAACATCTTCCACCACATCCAAAACAGGAGGTATAGCCAAAGGCCTATGCTGGGGTAAAACAAAATTCCCTAAGCCTTTTCCTGGAATCAGAGAAGTCCTGACCTTCCCACTTAAAATGCTCCCTCATAGAATGAAGAGTTTCTGAAAAAGAAAAATCCTCAGGAGGAGAAGCAGAAGGAGTAGAATCATCCACATCAGAGTCAGAATAAGGAGAATACTCCTGCAAGTCTTCAGCCGAAGACTCTGAAACATCCGAAGCCTGCTCAAAACTCCCTGGCTCAGGCTCCACCCTAGGCCTCTTATCAGGAGGGGGCAAAGATCCCCTAATCAAAGAAATCAAATCCTCTGCCATTTTAAGCATATGCTTCTTGGGCACAGTTCCAGAAGAACTAGGGGTGACACCAGCCGAAGCTGAACCTGGCCTGCCCCTGGGAGAAGCCTTGGAAACAGAAGGAGAGGGCCTAGCCACCCTAGGAAGGGAGGGGAGTATAGTAACCGGAGAAGCCCCTTCAGCCTGACCTGCCTCCTGAGAGGCCACATCTTGCAATAATAAAGTCTCTCCCTGGGAACCCAAAGAAACCTCCGGTGTAGCCACCGGCTCCACCGACACCTCTAAAGAACCGGCGTCCGGTACAGACGGTTCTTCTAACCTAGGCTTAACTGCCTTGTCCTTGCGCTTCTTCGAAGAAGCAGGCGTCGGAGCATCCGACGGCATTTTATAATTGCACCGCTTCCCAAAGACTAACCTGGCACAATCCAACCTTCTCTTTATAGTGCGTTTATTAAATCTAGCACAAGAGCGACACCCAACAACGTCGTGCTCAGGCCCTAAACAAGGAATACACAAAGTATGATAATCTCTATGCGGTATCTGTTTCCCACAAGAAATGCAATTATTGACTTTCTGACATCCGGTAAATCACTGAGGCAAGAAAAAACTAAAATATTCCCCAACGGGTACTTAGCCAACTTTGAACTCGGTCTGAAACTTCGAAATCGAAAAATCTCAGAACGCCAACTGGCACTTGCAATGCTGCTTCTGCATCGGACCATGCAGCAAAAAAGACTGAGGATATGACGTCGGTCATGCGCATTTGTACCCTGACGTCCTGATGTCAGTCAAATGCGCCTTGACCGACGTCAGCCTTATACTTTGATATTCGGGCCGACCGAGGACAGCGGACTACCCAAGTGTAAGGACTGCAGCAATGTGAGATGAAGAACATCCTTGTTTTAGTTGCAGATAAAGGATTTCTTAACTGGCGATCACTGGAAATGGAGAAACCAAGCTGTCACTTTCAGGGTTGATAGATTGGGGTGAGTCAGACCCTGCGGATGGGAGAAACGTTGGGAAAGGATTGAGGATCCACCGTTGATCTAGCAGGTGAGGCCAGCAAAAGAGAAACCAGACTTGTAGAGGCCAATATGGGAGCAATGAGGATCACTTTGCTCTTCAACTGTCATACTTTCATCAGAAATTGTGAGATGAGAGGAAGAGGGTAAGCATAAAGTAGACCCGAGGGCCAAGCGTGGACTACAGCATCTTTGTGACTGTCCCCGAGGGGGTTTAGGGCAAAATAGTTACTGCACTTGTAGTTGGTTGGGGAGGCAAATAGGTCAGAGCAAGGTTGGCCCCAGCGGTTGAAGATTCTTGCCACTATCATAGGATTGAGGGACCACTCATGAGGTTGCAGAATGCACCTGCTCAAGTTGTTCACTATCACACTGGAGCTCCCGCAAATGTGCATTGCAATTAGAAAGCAGATGGAAGTTCACCCACTGCCATATTCTCAACGTCTCTCGGCATAACAGGTAAGATCTGGTGCCCCCTTTTTTGTTGATGTACCAGACCACACCACTTGACATGCCTGATTGGATCGCAACAGTCCGATGGAAAGATGGAATAAAATGCTTGCAATGCAAGTAACACCACACTCCGTTCCAGGTCACTGATATGCAAAAGGGTCTCAAGTCTCCAACAAGGTGCCTTGGACAGAGTTTCCCTTACATACCCCCCCACCCCAACAGGGAGGCATCCATAGTCACTGTGGCTATTGATTGATGGGGACAGGGGCAAGACCAATGTTGGGGATTTAGAAACGTCCAGAGTGAATCTTGCTTGCATCCGAGTTAGTTATCTGAAAAGACAAAGGATGTTGCAGAGGGTACCACTAAGTGAGAAGTATCCACTGAAGGAGCCTCATATGGAATATGGCTAGAGGAAAAAATGGTGATAGAAGCTGCCACTGACCCCAAGAGTTGAGTATAGATCGAGCGGGAGATTTGTGGTGACAGAGTAGCAGTTAAACTTGCCTTATTCTTTGAAGCCTGTGGTCCGGAAGGGATGCTGTGCAATTTCATGCGTCCAACAGTACCCCTATAAATTCCAAAGACTGAGCTGGGGTCATGTTGGATTTCTCCTAGTTTAGTGATTCCCAGGCTTTGAGCTGTCAGGGAAAGTGCAGTGCAAGGCTTCTTCCAGTAGACACTTGGTGGGGGCGGTGAGGAGCCAGTCTAGACATGGAAACTCCTGGAATCCTTGAAGTCACAAGTGAGCAATAACCACTGTCATATTTGGTGAACACTCTGGGGGCTGTAGAGACCGAAGGGCAGAGCACGAAATTGGTAGCGATTGGCTCCTATGTGGAAGCAGAGGTATCTTCTTGAGCGTTTGTCCATTTTTATGTGATAATACGCATCTTTAAGATCTACAGAGCACATCCAATTTTCTTCCAGAAGGATAGACTGAACCATGACCATCCGGAATTTCTCTTTTTACAAATTGAACTGATCTCCAGTCCATCGTTTGGCACTAAACAGAACCTAAGAAATGGATCCTCTCTGGTCTGGGGGGGCATCTTGACTCTTGTAGCAGCTTTTGGATTTTGTGTGCTGCTGCTTCCATTTGACTGGGTGGAACGTCAGGGTAATGCTCTGGATGACACTGGACAAAGATGGAAGGGGATGCGATTGCCTCTGGATATTATCTGTTACCAAGAGTCTGGTTATATTTTGCCAGGCAGCGGGGTACAAGGAAAAACAACCCCCGACCGCTTCCAGAGGTGAGCAGTCCGGCAATGCTTCAGGAGCGCGGATTGGCCAACCCGGGTTTAGCAAACCTCCTCTGCCCAGAAAGTGGAGTCTTCCTTTGGAGTTTCCCCCTCTGCCTCTAGGTGAGAACTCTGCACGTGCATCCCAGAAAGAGCCCAGTGATATCCTGTGCCACATCTTCCCGCTCTTGACTTCTGGAGTAGAATCACTGAGGAGTGGAGTGTCTGACACCAACAGCAGACAGGGTCTTTAAATCTGGTTTGCACCTTGCCAACGTATCGTTCACTTTAGGGCCAAAGCTGCCTTGATAGGGGCATTCATGAAGGAAGCCTTAAAGGAGTCTGCAAAGTCGCAGAGACGCATCCAGATATGTCTGTTGACTATACCCACACCTGCCGCCCTTTCCGTTGCATGAGAAATAAGACACGTGGAAGAGTTTGAAATGGACTAAGATGGCTGAGAAGCCACGTTGTCACAAACCTAGTCAGAAACGGCTCTTGACAAGGTTTCAAAGAGCTGGTTGATGAGATCCCTCTGAAGCCTGGTAAAGTGTGCCAAATAGTTCAAAGACCTTATGGAGAAGGTCAATGAAGCAAACACATGCTTCTAGTCATTGCCTGGGACAGTCTCCTTGGTATCACTTCCAGGATGTAAGGAGCCTTCCATGTGTGCTGGATGAGCTCATCGGCCGGCAGGGGACCCAGGAGATAGGGGGCCTGGCACAAAAAGCCTGCAGGAATACGGATTCCTTAGAGGAAAGATTAGAAGACTTAGTCACCCCTCTGTCTAAAGATCTCTAGGATGTCACCAAAGGATACCTCAGAGGGTAACAGTGGGGACCCTTCCCATTCATCAAAATCCAGATCTTCAGTCGACTACTCAGTGGAGTCCATGTGCTTCCTCTTGCACAATGCTTTGTGAGGTACTCCCTCAGTGGGAGGTTCTGGTGAAGACTGCAAAGAGGTGTTTCCCCGAGAAGAAACCCGAGGCCCTTGTACCTGGTGTCCGCAGGTTGCGGCTTGACAGTTAAGGCACAGAAGGGGAAGAGGACTGACATGTGGGGTTTGTCAGACAAGCGCCCTCTCCATGGCCTGGAAGGCTGGCCCACCCAAGGAGGGATGGGAGCCCGGAACAGAGCAAGACCGCCTCAGAGCCGGGGTTACACCCCACCCCGATGAGCCCACCCCCAGAACAGGAGTCTCAAGAGGACAATGAACCATGAGAGAGGATCCCTGGAGGGTGCCATAGAAAACCATCGGAGTGGAACTAGGAATGCCCTCCCCCACGTCACAGCCACTGGCCTGAGAACAGCCCAATGCCCAGTGCACCGAGGGCCACAAGGACGACTCCGGATCCAAAGTGAGATCCACTATTGAAGGAAGAGAAGCTGCTGTGAGTAATAGGCTTCGAAACTTGGGTAGAAGTCGGAGTGTATGTTGGAGTTTGAGGAGATGGACATTCACCTGAAGGAGGGGAATGTGGACTTAGACAGGTGAGAGAACTCTGGCCACAAGCAACTGGTCAACAAGCCGCAACACATCTTGCTCAGAGAGCCCGTTGGTTAACCTCACGGAGAAAGCTGATGGCGATTCTGGCTGTTCTAGAAGAGACTACACTGACTACCAGCAAATGGATCCAAGGAAGGAGAATACTTGGTCCTTGCTAACTGAGAAAGTCTGCACCGAAGAAAAAGGTGTGGAAGTAGTCTGTGCAAAGGATGTCAGCGCCATAGTAGTTGAAGATGTCTGCACCATAAAAGCAAAAGTCTGCCCCAAAGGGTACGGTGCCATCGAGGAAAGTGCCTGCACTGGTAATGACGACGATGCTGAGGACTGCAAAGAAAGTACAGTTGTGTACACTTACCATATATGCAGATGTTAAGTGTATTCACTGTTGCAGTCATTACATTTGGGTAATCTGCTGGCAGGTTGCCCACTTCCATGACGTAAGGTAGTCAGGGGTATAAACATGCAGCAGACACCATTTTCTTTAGTTTTTCTTGCCCCCGATGTCAGGTGCCCCAAAAACAGGTAGCAACAAAAAGAAATGCGCACAGACGGACACACGCACAGACGGACACACGCACAGACGGACACACGCACAGACGGACACACGCACAGACGGACACACGCACAGACGGACACACGCACAGACGGACACACGCACAGACGGACACACGCACAGACGGACACACGCACAGACGGACACACGCACAGACGGACACACAAGCTTTACCCTCATCTACAAAGCAAATACACCACATAGGTTGTAGAAGACAGAGAAGGAATGATAAATTCCAGAACAGGGGGATGGCGTGAGGGTAACCTGGACTGCAACAGTGAATATACTAACATCTACATTTATGGTAAGTGTACACAACTGTACTATGTTCGTGTTTCACTGTTGCGGTCATTACATTTGGGTAGAATCCCAAAGCTATGGTTGGGAGGCTGGAGCTAAACGGCATTATGTGCGGCTATAAGGCCCTGCAGAACTGCAGTGGCAAAGTCTGCCCTGAATTTAGAGTACAGGCAAATTACAATGCTTTTTAAAGGTGTTAACAGAACTCCCAAGTAGCAGCCTCTAGAATGTCTTTGGTTGGTACTCCTCTGAGAAAGGCTGCTGAAGTAGCTGCAGCTCTGGTGGAATGAGACCCAATGCCCTTGGGCACAGGTTTACCATGGTGTAAGTAGCAGAAACAGATGCAGTGGCTTATCCACTTTGAAACTGTCTGCTTTGAAATAGCATTTCCTTCTGATCCTGCAGCATAGGTCACTAGTAATTGCTCAGTTTTTCTTAGAGCTTTAGTCCTGCTCAAGTAGAATCTTAGCTGTCTGTGTACGTCCAAGGAATGTATAATTCTCTCCCCCTTGCCTGTTGATTTGGATAAAAGATTGGCAGATGAATTGTTTGGTTAAGAGCCACACTGGAAACCACCTTATGCATAAAAGTAGGATTTGTCCTCAGACAAGTCTGGGTAAAATATGATAAAAGGCTCTACAGCCATTGAGGGCCTGTAGCTCTGAAACTCTTCTTGAAGTAATTGCTAGTAGCAGAGCCATTTTCCATAAGAACTTTACATCAGCGGTAGCAGCTGGTTCAAATGGAGGCAGGGTGAGCTTTTCCAACATATACTTCAGGTCCCATGCAGGTAATGGTGACCTTCTAGGAGGCCTTAAATTTTTGGCTCCTCCAAGATACTACTTTAGTATAGGATGAGAAAAGACTGGTGGCTCTGTATTGTAATGAGCCAAAATGGCAGAGGCATGGATTTTAATTGAGAAAGATAGGCCTTTGTCAAGCATCTCAGTTAAGTATTGCAATATCCGAGGAATATTTGGTTCTGCTATATCTGATTCCAAGCACAGAATCTCTTCCATTTGTCAGCATAAGATTTTCTAGTACTAGGCCTTCTGGCTTCCAACATGACATCCATCACAGTTTTAAGGAGAGGTGTTTGTATAACTACATGATCAGCCATGCTGCCAGGTTCAATGTCTGCAGTTGATTGTGCAGGATCCAATTGTTTTGCTGGGACAGTAGTTGGTCTTTGAGGTAAGGTCCAAGCTGGGTATTAAGACAAGTGCCTTAGGACTGGGTACCAGTATTGGCAAGGCCAGTCCGGGGGGCAATTAGTATCTTTGGTTTCTCTTGTCTGACTAAGAGGACCTTGCAGAGAAGAGGCAGAAGAGGAAAAACTGATAGTTTTTTTCCAACTGAAGGATAGGGAGTCCAATTTCCATGCTTGTCTGGGATAAGTCCTTGTGCAGAATCTTTTCACCTGATAATTTTGAGAAGCAAATAGATCTAGGTCTGGGCTCCCCCATTTCTCTGTTACCTTGCTGAAGACTTGCGGATTCAGTTTCCACTCTTGAGGATCCACAAGGTTTCTGCTTAAATAGTCAGCAGAGTATTTTGTTTTCCTGGCAGGAATGAAGGTTGATGCATTTGGTAGGTCAAAGCTGTGTCCCACAGTGCCATGGCTAATCTGCAAAGGGGGTATGAGTGTGCCCCCTTGCTTGCTTATATACACACACACCACATGACCGTGGTGTTGTCAGTCTTTATCAGTAGTTGTCCTGGATGAATTAAGTCCTTGAAGGCGGTTAGGGCATTTTGAACAGGTAGCATCCCTTTCTGGTTGCTATGTAGATGCATTTATTTTGGGGTCCATATGCACTGAATGCATCTTCCTGCCATGTGGGCCCCCCAGGCATAATCTGATGCATCTGTTTGGCTAGCAGGGTGTAGAGTGAAGGCTCGTCCCATGTTTTGGTGACATGCCTTTGCCCACCATAGAAACTCCTGTTGCAGGCAGAGAATGAGAGGAATAATTGCTTCCAGACTGAGAAGGAAGACTCCATAAACTTTTTAGGTACCATCGAAGTTTCCTCATATGCAGTCTTGCATATGGAATCAGTAGGATGCCATGAAGCCCAGAGCCTGCAGAATTTGCCTTGCAGATAATGTTTTTTGTTGCCATCAGTTTGAAGTAGTCAGTTGCCTTTGCTTGTCTGGCGTGAGGCAAGCCATCTGGGCAGTTGTATTCAAGCTTGCACCCAGGAATGTTATCTTTTGAGAGGGTACCAATTGTGATTTTTTTTTGTTTGTGTACCCTAGGCATGTTAGAAGCCTTTTCACAAATGCCAGGTGTTTAAGAATGTCCTTGTTCTCTGCCTGAATGAGACAGTCGTCCAAGGATATATTTGTATACTTTTGTCTGAAAAATTCAATTACTGGTGCCAGGCACTTTGTAAAGACCCTGGGTGCAGTAGATAAGCCAAAGGGCAGTGCAGAGAATTGGTAATGCATTAAACCAGCCTTAAATCTGATGTACCTTCTGCACGATTGTCTTATTGGGACATGCAGGTATGCCTCTTTTAGGTCTAATGTCACCAGCCAAGCATTATTGCCCAGCATGGGCAAAAGCTGCAGCAAAATGAGCATTTTGAATTTTGGTATGTCGAGGTAGGTTGTTCAAAATCGATAAATCCAGTATTGGTCACCAGGTCTTGTCCTTTCTGGGTACAAAGAACAGTCTTGAGTAAAAACTTTGCCCTTTTTCCTGTTCTGGTACTGGCTGAATGGCCCCCATATCAATGAGAGACGTAACCTGTTTCTGTGCCTCTGCCAAAAAATCAATGGGCAGAGGCACAGAAACAGGCCAACCATTTGCCACTGGCAGAGTGTGGAAATGGAATCTCTATCCCTGTGATACTATGTTTTAGTACCCACTTGTCCTGGGTTAACTGCCAATTTTGAGCAAAAAGTGCTAATTTTCCCCCTATGGGTGCTGCCAACAGGTGTAGGCAGAGGGAACTCATTGGGGATTACTTTCTGTAGGTTTGCACTTTAACTCCTCCAGATTTGGAGGTTGAAGCACCCCATTGCTTTGACCTGTATGAATCTTGCGCCTGGTATTGGGAACCCTTAGGGCGTCTGGATTTGCCCCTTTGAGCTCTGACACAGGAAAGGACCAATTTTTTGTAGGCCAGTGTCTAATGAATCTTGGTGGCTGCACTTGTAAGTAGTATTTTACAGTTCGCATAGACTTAGCTTTGTCTTCCATTTTTTTAAAACCTCTTCTGCCTTAATACCAACAAAGAATCATGCTGTAAAGATGCATCTAGCAATTTAACATGAGGCAATTTTTGTTCCTTTAGCCAGGCATGCCTCCTAATCAAAGATCTAGTAACTGCAGCCCTGCAGGAGGCCTCTAAGGAGTCAAAACCACATTGCAAAGTATGCTATCCAACCTGTTCAGCTGCATGCAATTCCTGCAATTCTTTATTTTCTGCACATTCTGAAATCATCATTTTCTATTTCAGCAATCCCATAACATGTTGGTACTTAAGCATATGAAATTGACAGTTTAAGGCACTGGTTGCTAAGGTTGCAGATGTATAAACCTTTTTTCCTCATCTGTCCAGTGCCCTTGAATCTGTCAGAGAGGGGTAGGATTGTTTGCTGTTGAGGCCTTAACTCCCTATGGACCCTGTGAAATAGCTTCAGGATCAGCAGCAGGGTTTCTAAATAAAATTTATGTGAGTCAGGGACCCTGTAATATCGGTCAGGCTTACTGGGAGCCGGAGGTAAGGAGACAGGGGTCAAGCTCGCCTCCGAAAACACATCATCCACAACGTCAAACAGGGGGAATGGCTGAAGGCCTGTGCTGAGGGAGAAGGAAATCCCTGAGACTCTGAAGACTCTCCCAGTGAAAATGCTCCCTTAAGTATGCAAGGTTTCTCCAAATGAATAATCCTCAGGAGTAGATGCAGATAGTAGACTCCTCTGCATCAGAATCCTCACAGGGAGGTATAGATCATTCCTGATCAGAAGAGGAATCAGAACAAATAGAAACTTGATCTGAAGATTCATAAGTGTCTTGCCTAGGCCTCTTATCTGGAGGGGGATGGGTACCCCTGATCAAGGTAATCAGGTCTTCAGCCATTTTGATAATCTGTTTTTTGGATATAGAGGCCTGTGCACATGTCGTTGCTAGTTTAGTTTTAGAAGTTGCTTTTTTCTTTGGTTTTGCAGCTGTCGGTTTGATATACAAATGTTGAGGTCTGAATACACCCTCAGAAGCCGGTGCCTGCTCAGCGGCTCTGGACCCATCCAAGGGAGATGCATCAGTCGGTCCAATACCTTCAGTATCTTGCAGCATGCCAGACTCCACGTGGGTGTCTGTAGAGGCCTGCGACTCAAAGGTAGTGGGCATCAGGGGCTGCGAAAGCACCTCACAGAGTACTGGCGACTGGTTTAGAAGCTTCGTCGGTTTTGGATCTAGACTGGGTTTCGCTGTCCTTTTCTTTGCGTTTATGTACTCCGGTAGTCAGATTGCCATCAGACGACATTTCTGGGTAGTTAAATCCATTTCCATAATACGTTGAGGCAAAAATATAACACCTAATAGTGCATTGGTTAAATCTAGCACAGAACCGACAGCCAGGCAAGTTGTGATCAGGGCCTAGGCAAGGAATACAGTATAAATGGAAATCCTTGAAGTATTTGTTCCCACAAGTAATACAATTAACAACTTTTTCTGACATCGGTATGGAGCAAGAAAAAAAAAAAAGTTTCCCCAACGGGGTACTTTAGTGAACACTTTGGTTCTGAAACTCACTCGAAAATTTCAGTAGTCGGACAACCGGCACTTGTGAAATGCTTGTGCTTCAGGCACCGTGTGGCAAGAAAGATTAAAGAAAATGGCGTCGGCTGCATGTTTTATACACCTGACGACCTGAAGTCATGGAAAAGGAGACAGAAACTGACGCAGGACCCAACACTTTGGAATTCAGGCCGACAGGGGGGAACCTTCCAGCAGATTACCCAAATGTAATGACTGAAACAGTGAAATCATGGTCAGTGCCAAAAATGTCTCATCTGTGCCGTGGAATACAGAAAAGTCCTTCTCTCAGCTGAAGGAGATTGTAGCAAAGGTGCCAATGGGATTGTACCTGCATGGACGGTGCTGGTAAGGGCTGTCGGAGCTGTAGTTGTATGCACCAGGAACTATGGTGCCAGTGTCAATAAGGAAGACATAGCTGGAGCCAGAATCATTTGGGGCGGTGCAGAGCCTGGAGCAGACAAGGTCACAGGTGACAGCACCAAAGTAGTAATCAATTTAAAACCTTCTTAAGAGTCAACTCCCTAGGATCTCCAGAGGGAAAAAGGAGCGGCCTTGAAGAGGAAGAACGCCTCTTATGGGGTTTGACAGGAGGGGGCGAGCCCTCCCACCCAGAAATGGCCTCGGATGGAGATTTGAGAAGACCTTTCAATATTACTCTTCCTCTCGTTGAAAAATTTTTAAATATCCCACACGGGGGCACTACAGTAAGGTGGGAGACAAACTGACAAGTTATAGCCATCGGAAAGTGTCAACTTACAGCCTCAATCCTTACACTGCTTGAAACCACTCTTAACTGACATGTGGAGAAAGTACAGTTTTGTTACTACCATAAATGTAGATTGAGTGTTCACACTGCTGCAGTCATTACACTTGGGTTATCCTGCCGTCAGGCGGTCCTGCAGTCGGCCAGAGTTCCAAAGTCTTGGTCCAGCATCAGTTGCTGTCGCTTCTTCCCTGACGTCAGTGCGCCAGGGGTATGCAAGATGCATCCAACACCACTTTCTTCAGTTTCTTGTCCCAGATGTCAGGTGCCCCCCCAAGTACGTAGGCAATACATATTGCTAATAAAAAATATACATATAAAAAAACCACCTTCAGTTACAAGAATATACCACAAAGGTTGTATAGGATAGAAAGGTATAGTCAAGTCCAGCTAGTTCAGAGCGGATGGAGGGAGGGTAACCTGGACTGCAGCAGTGTGAACACTCCAACATCTACATTTATGGTAGGTACAAAACTGTACTATGTTCATCGTGTTACACTGCTGCAGTCATTACACTTGGGTAGAATCCCAAAGCTAAGGTTGGGTGGCTGTCTATAAAGAGTTAGGATTGGCTAGGAGGCCCTGCAGAACTGCAGTGGCAAATCCTGCTCTGGATTTAGAGTAGAGAGGCAGGCGGTAATGCTTGGTAAAGGTGTGCACTGAACTCCAAGTTGCAGCCTCCAAAATGTCCTTGGTAGGTACTCTGAGAAAGGCTGTTGAAGTGGCTGTTGCCCTGGTGGAATGTGGCCTAATGTTATTTGGGACTGATTTTCCATGCTGTGTGTAGCAGTAACAAATAGTGTCCTATCCATCTGGATATAGTCTGCTTCAAGATGGCCTTGCCCTGTGGATCCTGCAGCATATCCCACAAACAGCTGCTCAGTTTTCCTGAAAGTTTTTGTTTTGTCCAAGTAGAAGCGTAGCTGCCTGTGTATGTCCAAAGAATGCAGAAGTTTCTCCCCTTTATTTTGGGGGTTTGGATAAAAAGTTGGAAAATGGATGGTTTGGTTAAGAGCCACACTAGATGCCACCTTTGGAATAAAGGTGGTGTTTGTCCTTAAAGAAACCCTGTCCTGATGAAAAATTATAAAAGGTTCCACTGCCATTAATGCCTGTAGCTCTGAGGACTCTTCGTGCTGAAGTTACTGCCAGGAGCAGAGCTGTTTTCCATGATAAAAATTTTAGACTGGCTGTATTGGCTGGCTCAAAAGGTGGGTCAGTTTTTACAAAACTGAACTGAGGTCCCAAGTTGGTGTTGGTGCTCTCCGGGGCGGTCTTATGTTTTTAGCCCCTCTGAGGTACTGCTTTAGCAAGGGATGAGAGAATAAAGGAGGATCCGTGTTGTAATGTGCTGAAATAGCAGAGGCGTGGATCTTAAATTGATGAGAAGGATAGGCCTCTGTCCAGCATCTCAGTTAAGTATTGTAAAATCTGAGGAATGTTTGGAACAAGATGGTCAAGGCTTTGAGCCTGGTTCCAGGCGCAGAATCTCTTCCATTTTTCTGAGTAAGCTTTCCTGGTGCTAGGCCTCCTGACCTCCAAAATGACATCCATAACAGCTTTAGAGAGAGGTGTTGTCTGTTTGACTAATGAATCTGCCATGCAGCCAGGTTTAGGGTTTTGAGCTGACCGTGCAGGATCAGATTGTTTTGTTGAGTCAGAAGGTGTGGAATTTGAGGCAAAATCCATGGTGGGCCTTGAGCCAAGTTCCTTAAGATAGGGTACCAGTGCTGGCGTGGCCAGTCTGGAGCAATCAAGATCATCTGTGGTTTTTCTTGTCTGGCTTTTAGGAGTACCTTTGAAAGGAGAGGCAGTGGCGGGAAGGCATAAACTTAGGTTTTTCCAGCTGAAGAAAAGAGCATCCACTTTCCATGCTTGTTTGTGATAAGTCCTTGTGCAGACTTTTAGTAGTTGGCAATTCAGTGGAGAGGCAAAAAGATCTACGTCTGTGCATCCCCATTTTTGCGTTACCATGCTGAAGATTTGTGGATTCAATTTCCATTTGTGAGGGTCCATGATATTTCTGCTTAGTCTGCCAGAGTATTTTTCTTTCCTGGCAGGAATTGTGCTTGCAGGTGAACTTGATACGTTAGAGCTGTGTTCCACAAGGTCATGGCTTGCCTGCATAGGGGATAAGAATGAGTGCCCCCTTGCTCGTTTATGTACCACATTACTGTGGTGTTGTCGGTCTTTAATTGTCCTGGATGTAGAAGGTCCTTGAAAGCTGTTGGGGCATTCTGAACAGACATCTTTTTTTGATTAATGTGAAGATGCATCTGGTCTGTGGTCCACTTGCCCTGGATGCATTTTCCTGCCATGTGTGCTCCCCAGGTGTAATCCGAGGCATCTGTTCATGTCTGCCTGGCTGTGGGTAGGGTAAAAGGCTGACCCTTGTTTACGTAACATGCCTGTTCCCACCATCGAAACTCCTGTTGTAGGCAGGGAATCATTGGTATTATTGCTTCTAAACTGTGAGAATGTTAAGTCCAAACACTTTAGGTACCACTGTAATTTCCTCATATGCAGTCTGGCATATGTTAGTAGTATGCAGGATGCCATGTATCCCAGGGCCTGCAGAACTTTTCTTGCAGGGAGATGGGACTTTTTTGCCAGTAATTGAAAATACTGAGTTAGTTGAACTTGTTTGCCTGGCGTGAGGTAAGCCATCTGGGCCGTTGTATTTAAGCTGGCACCCAGGAATATAATCTGTTGTGAGGGCACTAGTTTTGACTTCTTTTCATTTACTGTTTACCCTAGAGAAATTAGCAACCTTTTTACAAAGTAAATACAAAAATGAGGTCCTTGTCAGCAGGAAACAACTCAAAGAAATGTCCTTAACGCAATTTATTTATAAGAGACAACAAAGCGTTTTCGCCACAGCACACTGTGGCTTCTTCAGAGGGAATGTAATCTAAAAAAATGCACTCCATACATATCAGGAAATTCAGGAAGTGACATCTTCCAGTTTCCTGAAGGAAAAAATTTTTTTTAAAATTACATATGCACAGATGTCAATGCATCTCTGTACTAATCTTCTGTAACCATAAAAGTATAAAAACCATATGTAAAAACGCATATGAAAAATGTGTATATATAAAAAATACATTTACACAGTGAACCAGCTACCCCAAATAGAAATATATGCACTAAAAAAATACAAGAAATGCCTTTGTTATCAAAGCAATTAATGTATGTATAGAAAAAATATATTTTATTCTCTGGGCTTAAAAACATCATAACTCAAATTTGTTTAAGCCCCTAAAATTTTAAGCATCCTGGTTTGAATAACTGCAATATTGCCCCCGCGCTTAAACTAAGAAGCTATCTTAGATAGGCTATTGGGACAATACACGCTCTCGATTATTAGAGGTCGTTATACTGGTAATATGCACATAGAAACTGTAGCTGATGATTTTATTTTCATGTATAGGGTTATGGTGTAGGATTGCAGATATGATGCTCATTTTTAGGTGTACGAATTGAGTATCACTATTTTAGGGGCTTAAACAAATTTGAGTTATGATGTTTTTAAGCCCAGAGAATAAAATATATTTTTTCTATACATACATTAATTGCTTTGATAACAGACAAAGGCATTTCTTGTATTTTTTTAGTGCATATATTTCTATTTGGGGTAGCTGGTTCACTGTGTATAAATGTATTTTTTATATATACACATTTTTCATATGCGTTTTTACATATGGTTTTTATATGAAACCTTTTTATACTTTTATGGTTACAGAAGATTAGTACAGAGATGCATTGACATCTGTGCATATGTAATTTAAAAAAAAATTTTTTCCTTCAGGAAACTGGAAGATGTCACTTCCTGAATTTCCTGATATGTATGGAGTGCATTTTTTTTAGATTACATTCCCTCTGAAGAAGCCAGTGTGCTGTGGCGAAAACGCTTTGTTGTCTCTTATAAATAAATTGCGTTAAGGACATTTCTTTGAGTTGTTTCCTGCTGACAAGGACCTCGTTTTTGTATTTACTTGGTTGCTTTTGTATTTTCCTTTGGTTTGTAACCTTTTTACAAATGCCAGATGCTGCAAAAGAATGTCCTTTGTCTCTGCTTGAATGAGGCAGTCGTTCAGGTATGGATATATTTGAATTCCTTTTTGTCTGCAAAATGCAATTACTGGCGCAGGAACTTTGTGAAGACCCTGGGCGGAGTAGATAAGCCAAAGGGCAGTGCAGAGAATTGGTAGTGCATTGTACCAGCTTTGAATCAGAGGTATCTTCTGCAATTTTGTCTGATAGGGACATGCAGGTATGCCTCTGAGGTCCAGAGTAACAAACCAAGCCTTCTTGCCCAGCATGGGTAGAAGCTGCTGCAATGTCAACATTTTGAATTTCGGAATATCCAGGTAAGTATTTAGAATTGAAAGGTCTAGTATGGGCCTCCAGGCCTTGCTCTTTCTGGGGACTAGGAAGAGTCTTGAGTAAAATCCTTGTCCTTGCTCCTGTTGTGGTACTTTTTGAATAGCTCTCATGTCCATGAGGGCTGAAATTTGTTTTTCTGCCTCTGCCCATTGATTTTGTGGCAGGTCTGGCATTCCTTTTAGCCTTGGTAAAGTATGAAAGTGGAACCTGTAACCCTGAGACACAATATTCAGAACCCATTTGTCTTGATTGTTTGCCAGTTGAGAAAAAAGTGGTAGCTCTCCCCCTAAGGGGGCATCCAAAAGGGAAGTCCTTGACGTACGAAGGGGAAAGTCACTGACAGTTTCCTGTAAGGTTGAGACTTGTCCTCGCCTCCTTTTGGGGAGGAGGTGCCCCACTGTCATCTGTTTGAGCCTTGGGGTTCAGATCTGCCTCTTGGGCATCTGTATCTGCCTCTCTGTGGCCTGTCTGACACTGGAAAGTACCAATTCTTTGTTGGCCAATTTCTGCTAAATCGAGGTGGCTGTACCTGTAAGAAATCCTTGACTGTTTGCATAGATTTAGCTTTATCCTCCATTTTCCTTAACACCAAACAAGGTATCATACTGTAAAGAAGCATCCAATAATTTTGCCTTAACATGATCAGGTAAACTGTTCTTTTAACAAAGCATGTCTTCGAATCACAGAACCTGTAACTGCGGCTCTACAAGAGACCTCTAAAGAATCAAAACCACATTGCAGAGTACGTTTCCCACCTGTTCAACTGCATGCAGTAAATCCTGCATTTCTTTACAATCAGGAGCTACTGAGTTTGCAAGCATTTTCTGTTTTAACTGAGCCATTAAATATTGTTGATACTTAAGCATGTGAAACTGGCAATTTAAAGCTCTTACTGCTAAAGTTGCAGAAGTGTATACTTTCTTCCCCCATCTATCCAAAGCTCTGGAATCTGTCAGAGGGTACTGGATTTTTTGCAATAGAAGCCTTAACCCCTTTTGGACCCTGGGAAATTAGTTTCTGGATCAGCAGAAGGGTTTTTATGAAGAAACTTGAGAGTCAGGGCCTATCTGGCTTGGCTGGTGCAGGGGGCAAAGAATCAGGAGATAAGTTGGATTCAGAGAACACATCATCCACAATATCTAGCACAGGCGGAATAGCCAGGGGCCTGTGCTGAGGTAATAAAAGGAAATCCCCAAGCCTTTTCTTGGATTCAGCAATCCTGACTTTCCCAATGGAAATGCTCCCTCATGGTATGTAAAGTTTCCCCAAAAGAATAATCCTCAGGAGGAGAGACTGAAGGGATAAGATTCTTCAGCATCAGAGTAATGAGGAATTACCTCAAAGGTAAGAAAAAAATGGTAATAAAGGGAAAAGACTAAAGGGAGAGTCAAGTACACTATAGGGTAGGAAAACATTAGTAGAAACTATTCGAAATATTTAAAGTAATGTATGAAACTTTCAAAACATTGCACACCAAGATGAGAGCGGCTTGACATGGCTGTACAGCAATGCTGCAAATGAGGCAACAGGGAGCAGAGCATTCTAGGTGGGACCCTGGCTAGAGGGTTTTTGGCTGACAAGCTTGATATTTCGCCGGCTCAGTTCCGAAGACTGAGTACAGTTGTGTACACTTACCATAAATGTAGATGTTGAGAGTGTATTCACTGTTGCAGTCATTACATTTGGGGTAATCTGCTGACAGGTTGCCCTCAGTCGGCCTGATTAACAAAGTCTTAGGTCCTGCGTCGGTTGCTGCCCCTTCTTCCATGATGTCAGGTTGTGAGGGGTATAAAGCATGCAGCAGATGCCATTACATCAGTTTTTCTTGCCAGAGATGTCAGGTGCCCCCCAATTGAGGAGCAAAATATATAAATTAAAAGCAAAAAATATACCTCCAAACAAAAGCAAATACACCAAAAAGGCTTTTAAGTACAGTAAAAGAAAACAGAGGCATAGTAAGAGAAGAACATGGGGCTGGAGGGAGGGTAACCAGGACTGCAACAGTGAATACACTCTAACATCTACATTTATGGTAAGTGTACACAAAGTACAGTTGTGTACCTACCATAAATGTAAATGTTAAGAATGTATTCACTGTTGCAGTCATTACACTAGGGTTATCCTGCTGGCAGGCTACCCGCAGTCGGCCAGAATTCCAAAGTCTAAGTCCGGCATCTGTTGCTGTCACCTCTTCCCTGACGTCAGTGCGCCAGGGGTATAAAAAATGCAGCAGACGCCATTTTCTTCAGTTTTTCTTGCCCCAGATGTCAGGTGCCCCCAAATAGGTAGGCTGAAAAAATTATGCCAAAAGGCATGCATGTACTATAATAAACATTTCCTTCATCTGCAAGCAAATACACCACATAGGTTGTACAGAATAGAGAAGTATAGAAAAGTCCGAGCAAAGTAAAGTGGGAGGGTGGGTGCGTAACCTGGACTGCAACAGTGAATACACTCGAACATCTACATTTATGTTAGGTACACAACTGTACTGTATTCGTGTTTCACTGTTGCAGTCATTACACTTGGGTTGAATCCCAAAGCAGAGGTTGGGCCCAAATAGGATTAGGAGAGGCTACCAGGCCTTGCAGAACTGCAGTGGCAATGCCTGCTCTGGATTTAGAGTAGAGAGGTAAGTGGTAGTGCTTGGTGAAAGTGTGCACTGAACTCCAGGTTGCAGCCTCTAAAATGTCTTTGCTTGGTACTCCTCTGAGGAAGGCTGCTGAAGTGGCTGCTGCTCTGGTAGAATGTGGCCTAATGCCCTTAGGCACCGATTTGCCATGTTGTGAATAGCAGAAGCAAATGCAATGTCCTATCCATTTTGAAATAGTCTGCTTTGAGATGGGCTTTCCTTGTGATCCTGCAGCATAAGCTACAAACAGTTGTTCCGTTTTTCTGAAAGCGTTTGTTTTGTCCAAGTAGAATCGTAGCTGTCTGTGCATGTCCAAAGCGTGCAGAAGTCTCTCCCCTTTATTCTGGGGATTTGGATAGAATGTTGGCAAATGAATGGTTTGGTTAAGAGCCACACTGGATACTACCTTTGGCATAAATGTTGGGTTTGTCCTTAGAGACCCTGTCCTGATGAAAAATGATGAAAGGTTCCACTGCCATTAATGCCTGTAACTCTGAGACTCTTCTTGCTGAAGTTATTGCTAGGAGCAGAGCAGTTTTCCATAAGAATTTTGTATCGGCTGTATTAGCTGGCTCAAAAGGAGGCAGTGAGAGTTTTTCTAAAACAAAACTGAGGTCCCAAGTAGGTACTGGTGCTCTCCTTGGGGGGTCTTATGTTTTTTTGCCCCTCTGAGGTACTTAGTGGAGGAGAGAAAATAGGAGGTTCTGTATTGTAAATGAGCTGAAATGACAGAAGCATGGATCTTAATTGATGAGAAGGATAGGCCTTTGTCCAGCATCTCAGTTAGGTATTGTAAAAATTTGAGGTATATTTGGAACAAGTGGTTTGAGTCCTTGTGCCTGGTTCCAAGCACAGAATCTCTTCCATTTTTTTTTAGTGCTGGGCCTCCTGGCTGCTAAAATGACATCCATAACAGCTTTAGGGAGAGGTGTGGTCCGAGAGGCTATATTATCTGCCATGCAGCCAGATTTAAGGTTCCGAGTTGACTGCAGAATCTGATTGTTTTGTTGAGTCAGAAGATGAGTAATTTGAGATAAAGGCCAGGCTGGGCCTTCAGACAAGCTCTTTAGGACTGGGTACCAGTGCTGGCGTGGCCAGTCTGGGGCAATCAGGATAATTTTTGGCTTCTCTTGTCTGACTTAGGAGCACCTTGGGAAGAGGAGGCAGTGGAGGAAAGGCATAAACTGTCAGGGTTTTCCAGCTGAATGATAGAGCATCCACTTTCCATGCTTTTGAGGGATAGGTTCTTGTGCAGAATCTCTGTAGTTGGCAGTTGAGGGAAGGCAAAAAGATGTCTGGGCGTCCCCATGTCCTTGTTATCAGGCTGAAGACCTGTGGATTTAGTTTCAGTTAGTGAGGATCCATGAGATTTCTGCTTAGTCTGCCAGTGTATTTTTCGTTCCTGGCAGGAATTGTGCCTGCAGATGTACTTGATAGGTCAGTGCTGTGTTCCACAAAGTCATGGCTTGTCTGCAGAGAGGGTAGGAATGTGTGCCCCCTTGCTTATGTACCACATAAGTTTGGTATTGTCCGTCTTTAGTAATAGTTGTCCTGGATGTAGTAGATCCTTGAAGGCCATCAGGGCATTCTGCACAGCTAACATCTTTTGATTTATGTGAAGGATGCATTTGCTCCTTGGGCCACGTGCCCTGAATATATTTTCCTGCCATTGCTGCATTGAGCCAGCTATGAATCTGAGGTATCTTCTGCAAGACTATCTGATTGGGACATGCAGGTATGCCTCCTTGAGGTCCAAAGTAACTAGCCAAGCCTTCTTGCCCAGCATGGGTAGAAGTTGCTGCAGTGTTAACATTTTGAATTTTGGAACATCCAGGAAAGTACTTAGGATTGAAAGGTCCCATACTGGTCTCAAGGCTTTGTCCCTTCTGGGTAACGGGAAAAGTCTAGAGTAAAATCATTGTCCCTGTTCTTGCTGTGGTACTCTTTGAATAGCTCTCATGTCCATGAGAGCAGAAATTTTGTTTTTGTGCCTCTGCCCATTGGTTTTGTGGAAGGGCCGGCATATCTTTTGATTTTGGAAGGGTGCGAAAGTGGAACCTGTAACCTGAGAAACAATATTCAGTACCCAGTTGTCCTGGGTGATCTTGTGCCAATTTTGTGAGAAAAGTGCTAGCTTTCCCCCTACGGGTGCTGCCAAAAGGTAAGTGCTTGGCATTTGTAGAGGGAAGTCATTGGGACAGTTTCCTATAAGGTTGTGATTGGTCTTCTCCTTTGGGGGGCTGAAGCACCCCATTGTTTAGGTCTGTATGAGCCTTGGGGCTGAGATCTGCCTCTTGGGAGTCTGCCTCTGTGGCCTGTGACACCAGAAAGGACCAGTTCTTTGAAGGCCAGTTTCTGCTAAACCTAGGTGGTTGAACCTGTAAGAAATCCTTTACTGTCTGCATTGATTTTATGCTTTTGCTTCGGGCACCGCGCGGCAAGACAGACTGAAGACAATGGCATCAGCTGCATCTTTTATACCCCTGGCGCACTGACGTCAGGGAAGAGACGACAGCAACCGACGCAGGACTTAGACTTGGGAATTCTTGCCGACTGCGGGTAGCCTGCCAGCAGGTTAACCCTAGTGTAATGACTGCAACAGTGAAACACGAACATCTGCACTATGTTCTTAGTGTTTCACTGTTGCAATCATTACATTTGGGTAGATTCCCAAAGCTATGGTTGAGAGGATGGATTTATACAGCATTAGGACTGGCTATAAGGCCCTGCAAAACAGCAGTGGCAAAGCCAGCTCTGGATTTAGAGAAAATTGTTAAGTGATAACGCTTGGTGAAAGTATGAACTGAACTCCAGGTAGCGGCTTCTAGAATATCCCTGGTAGGAACACCTCTGAGAAAGGCTGTAGAAGTAGATGCAGCCATGGGCAGATAGGTTTTCCTTAGTGCTTATAGCAGAATTGAATACAATGGCTTATCCATTTAAAAAAATGGTTTGCTTTGAAATAGCCTTTCCCTCTGCCGCTGCAGCAAATGCTACCAGCAGTTCAGATTTTCTTCGAGATTTAGTCCTGTCCAAGTAAAATCTATGTTGTCTGTGTACATCCAATGAATGCAGAATCTGCTCCCCCTTATTCTGTGGAATGGGAAAGAAAGTTGGCAAATGAATGGACAGATTAAGAGCCACACTGCATACCACCTTGGACATGAAGGATGGACTGGTCCTGAATAACACCCTGTCCGCATGATAGATTATGAGAGGCTCCACTAGCCTAAGGGCCTGTAATTCAGAAATCCTTCCAGCTGAAGTGATTGCTAAAAGGAAGGCTGTTTTCCAGGAAAGAAATTTTAAGTCTGCAGTAGCAGCTGGCTCGAAAGGATTTAGAGCGAGTTTCTCCAATACAAAGTTAAGGTCCCAGGCAGGGGTTGGAGCTCTCCTGGGAGGTCTCAAGGTTTTGGCCCCTCTGAGATACTGCTTGAGCACAGGATGAGAGAAGAGATGGGGTTCTGTGCTGTAATGAGCTGAAATGGCTGAGGCATGGATTTTTATGGAAGAAAAAGATGGGCCCCTTGTGATGCATCTCAGTTAAGTAATGCAAAATCCGGGGTAAATTGGGCACTGCTGTGCTCATCCCTTGGGATTGATTCCAGGCACAGAATCTTTTCCATTTATCAGCATAAGATTTTCTAGTACTAGGCCTTCTCGCCACCAAAATGACATCATAGGTTTGCTGAGGGATGCTAATGGGGAATTTAAATGGATTAGCCAAGCTGCAAGATTCAATGTTTGGAGCAGAGGGTGCAGAATTTGGTTTTCCTGCTGAGACGGTAAGGAAGGTGTCTGAGGCAGGCACCATGCAGAAATTTGTGACAGACTGCGTACGAGTGGGTACCAGTGTTGGCAAGGCCAGTCTGAAGCAATCAAAATCATTTTTAGTTTGTCCTGTTAGACTTTTAGTAGAACTTTTGGAGAGCAGAGGCAGAGGGGGAAAAGCATAGACAGATATGTTTTTCCAGCTGAAGGACAGAGCATCCATTTTCCAGGCTTTTTTGTGAGTTCTTGTGCAAAATTTTTCCAACTGGTAGTTCTGGGGTGAGGCAAAAATATCTATGTCAGAGCTTACCCATTTGCGTGTCAACATGTTGAAAATCCGTGGTTCGTTTCCATTCATGTGGGTCCATGAGATTTCTGTTTAGTTCGTCTGCCAGACTATTCAGTTTTCCTGGCAGGAATTGAGCTTGTAGTTGTACTTGATAGCTTAAGGCCATGCTCCACAATGCCACGGCTAGTCTGCAGAGGGGGTAGGAATGTGTACCTCCTGCTTGTTTAAGTGTCACACAACCGTGGTGTTGTCCGTCTTTACCATTAAATTGCCCTGGATGAAGGTAGTCCTTGAAGGCTGTGAGTGCTTTCTGTGCAGCTAGCATTTCTTTTTGAATGATATGAAGATACATTTGATTTGGGCTCCATTTGCCCTGAATGCACTTCCCTACCACGAGCCCCCCCATGCATAGTCTGAGGAGTCTGTAGTTAGGATTTGGTCAGCAGGGGGTGGTGTGAATGGCAGTCCCTTGTTTTGGTGGCAGGCCTCTGCCCACCATAGTTTTGTATTTACAACTATAGTGATTTAACACTTGGTAATGATTTTATTAGTTTATGTGCCAAAGGATTTACTTTTGTTCCTTCTTTTAAACATGATATAGCCAAAATTATGATGTCTCAAACTGTTCTCCAGAGAATTGAATTTGAAAATGTTTTTCTAACCATGGCAGTCAACCTATGTACTATATGCCATTGTTAAAGAGGAAAAGTACATTTATTCCCTTGTCCAATCCTAATATTCACATATTTGAACAGATATGTGAAACTTAAGGAGATATTTTAAACCGTGTTAGTTGGAATGATGACCTCACCCAAGGTGAGAGGTTTTGTTTGCAAAAATTAACATCCTCAGATACTTAGAGTGATGAAACCAGATAAGGGCGGGGGAGTTGCTATCATGACTCAAATTGATTATAGTAGTTCCATGATGGAACTGTTGAATGATACATCTACTTATTTGAGAGTATCAAAGTATGAGGTCCACAAGGCCTATACGAAATTGGATTGGCAAATTTATGAATGGTTTATGGAGGGAATGCTAGATAAGGATGAATACGAGTTCCTATTAGTGAACTCACCAGTTATTCCCTCCATTTTTGGTATACCTAAAGTTCATAAATCTATTGCCAACCCACCTTTTTGACCAATCGTATCGGCAAAAGGTTCGAAAACTGAGACAATGGCAGCTTATGTAGATTTTCATTGTAAAGACATCTGTTACAAGGCACCGCAGGTGCTAAAAGATTCATGGCACTGTTTAGATATTATCAGAACTACCCCTTGGGACAAAAACTATATTTTTGTAACAATTGAGGTCATCAACCTGTTCTCAGTTATTCCTAATGATGTAGGAATTGAGATGTTTGGTAATAGTTTGAAGAAATTATCTACACAGCACGTAGTAAAACAGAACCTGTTGGTTGATCTGCTTGATATGGTTCTCAATAACAATTTCATTATGTTTGATGGAGATTACTTCAAGCAGATCACTGGTATAGCAATGGGGGCAAAATGCGCCCCACTTTATGCTAATATGGTTCTAATTGACTGGGAGAATGATCATGTTATTTCCTCTCATGTTATTTCCTCTCCTAAGTTCAAGCAGGATATTGCGCTATATGTATGTTTTCTAGACGACATCCTAATATTTTGGAAGGGTAATGAAAAAGACAATTGAATTTGTCGAAACTCTTAACAATAGTACCTCTTTCTTAAGGTTTACTTACAAGATACATTATGACAAATGTGAATACTTTGATATAATGTTAATTAAGGACAGGCCGAATAAGACTCTGATTTCTAGTATTTATCGTAAAAAGACTTTTTCCAACTCTTTTCTTCATTTTCAAAGTTGCCATCCTTTTTTTCAGAAGAAAAACATCATAAAGGGACAAATGGTGAGACTGTCTAGGCTCATTAGTGATGACACTATGTATGGGAAAGAAATTATGAACTTAAGACATGTTACACGAAAGAGGTTACCCGTATGATTTAATGATTACAATTAAAGATGAAGTGGCTTTAAAGAGACATACTATATATGAACCAATTTTAAGAGTAGGGCTGCCCAATACTAATAATGATAATACTCGAATGAGAATGACTAAACACTCTATGATTTTACCTTATAATGCAGATAGCCCGCATATTATAAATATTATTCAAGACGTGTGGCTAGGGGTACTTTCTAATGAAGTTAAAGGTTTTAGGTGCCTTACCTACTTTTACATTTAGTCGGGGCAAAAACCTTATGGAAAGTACTGATCACCACAACATGCACAAACATTCTAAGATGAGTAAATGTGGGTTTTGCAGTACGTGTAAATATATAAACAACGGACCCTACATTACAGTATACAATTACAATAAAACTATAGGGAGTCCAAGACATGTTAATTGTAATACAAAAATGGTTATATATCTCACTGTGTTTGAGTTGTACATCATTCTATGTGGGTAAAACCATTAGGAAATTGAGGTGCAGAATTTTAGAACACAGAGATAGTAGGAACAGAAATACTACAAATGCACTTTATGAACATAACACCAATTGCCAAAATTTTAAAAGATTTTTGTTTTTCATAATAGGGTACCGTATAGAGAAAAGGGTGGTGACGCTAAAACCTTACTAGAAGTTAAGGAATGCTTATGGCAGCTTAGGTTAAATGCGTCTAAGCCACCGGGTATTAATGAATGCATTTCATTAGCAAGTATTTTGAAATATAGAGCACAGATGATTTGAATAGTGTTAAATATTTGTATCATAAGATTGTTTTTTTTATTGTAAATGACACCAACATAATTAAAGAATTTTTTGGTATATAGAATTATTTTTAGAATTATTCTATTTCAATTTACCTTGCATTATATATAAAAAGTATAAAAAATATATAAAAAATATAAAAAAATATATAAAAAATGTTTGCACGATGTATTGTACCTTATTCTTAGTGGAAATAATGTATATCTTAAAATTTTAAAATTGTATATTCTGAAGTTGGTTTCCATTTTTTACCTGTGATATCTATTGTACTGAAATTATAGTAATTATTTTTTAACTATAAATATTAATGTATACTACATAATTTTATAGGGCATTATGAAAAGTGTTTTAATAGTGTGTAATGATTTCTACTATTCACTTACTAATTGAGTGTAATAGTAACCTTGAGTTACTATTGGTTGTTGTGGGGGTGTGTTCACTAGTTACTTGCTATTTAAACATGTGTTTTTTAAAATGAAGCATAACTCTGATGCCCTTATTGTAAGAGTGAAAGCGCTAAGTTACGGTAATTGCTGCCTGTTTTTTCAAAAAGACGCTGACTCACGAAGATTCCTGTTTGGTTGTTGTTTCAAGACTTTTGTGAATTAGACAATCGTCCAGGTATGGATACATTTGAATATTTCTTTGCCTGCAAAATGCAATTACTGGAGCCAGGCATTTTGTAAAAACCCTGGGTGCAGTAGATGAGCCAAAGGGCAGCGCAGAGAACTGATCACGCAAGTAGCCTGCTTTGAAGTGTAGATATCTTCTGCAAGATTCCCCGATTGGTATATGCAGGTAAGCCTCGCTTAAATCTAGAGTTGCCAACCAGCCATCGTTGCCTAACTAGTGTTCCAGAGACCAGATTTTGCTGATCCCTGGGCTTTGTCTTGGTTCCTGTTTTCTCCATTTTCCTTGTTTGGTCAAGGGGTAGTT
Source organism: Protopterus annectens (assembly GCF_019279795.1). Lineage (NCBI taxonomy): Eukaryota > Metazoa > Chordata > Ceratodontiformes > Protopteridae > Protopterus > Protopterus annectens. The sequence continues at coordinate 458,190,307 of NC_056739.1, forward strand.
TCTTTACTCACTAGTGGGAGTAGGGAGTACTGAGCTGCCTGTTTGTCCTCAGAGGAGTGGTTTAAGGCAGTAACTTGTAGTTTATTGGCCATTTTGGGTCATTTCCTGTCTTTTCCAGCCCCCTGCTATAAAGCTGATTTAGCTGAGCTGCCACTGTTGCACACTAGGGCAGCCGGTTAAGCAGGTTTAAACTATTCGGCTACCTAAAGTCCACTCTTCAAATTTTCCCTTGAAACTACCTTCCTCGAACTATACTACTGATCTAATCAGCGTATCCTATAACTAAAAAGATCATCTCTACTTGACTCTAAGTAGACTATTCTCTATCTGTTAAACCTAGCACTTGCTCCTACAGTACTTATTACCTTGATACGGCACTCTTATAGATAGCACCCCCAAAAAGGCAACCCCCCATTTCTCGGTCACCCACATCCCCCGGAATCTTTTTTAAAGTTTTTGTCTATCCTTCTAGCATGTCGAGGGATCAGTTGCTAGTGTCCTCTCCTGCTCAGCTGGTGAACCTGGGAATATTGAGGCAATGTTACAATTGCCTCATGTACACAGACAACCCTCTCCTCCTCCCACAAAACACAAATACATGCGAGAGATGCAACTATACGGCCAAACTGGAGGCTGAGCTCTCTCAACATAGGACTGGCAAGACCAGTCAGGAGGAGAAGGTTACCACACACACTATAGACCCAGTCTCACATAGTACCATTACAACCTCAAATCATACACATAAACACACAAAGACATACTCGAGGCTCTGATCAAAAATCTACCAAAACAGCAGAGGCCACCAAAGCAGACACCCAAACAACCACCACCTCAGAACACAACACCTGCAACACATAGACCTCACAGTCAGAATGTCAAACAGTCACAGCCCTTAAGGCCAAACACAATGCCGGACACACTAGTCATTGGTGACTCCATAGTCAGACACACTGACGTCCCGCTCACCAGACTGAGTAAGGAGAAGGTCACAGTAAGCTGTCTGTCGGGCGCTAGAATCCGCCACATAACGCAAGCACTCAGGTCTCTCAACAGCAGGTACAAATATGACTCAGTCATTGTCCACGCTGGTGTAAACGACCTGAGACGCACTCCTTGGACTACATGAAAAGAGACATTGAGGAGCTCTCTGATTATGTAGCCCAGGCAGGTATGACCCTGACCTTGAGCAGTATCCTACCTTCACCAAGAATGATGCCACAATACAGAGATAAGATGATCAGCTTTAACAATTGGCTTAAACACTGGTGTCATTCAAAGGGGATCCAGTAACTGTCTGCCTGGGATGACATGCTGGACAAGCCACGCTGCTTCGCAAGGGACGGCTTGCACCTGTCACCCCTGGGATTCCGGATATTGGCAAAGGCTCTTGCCACCCCCATAGTGCCTTTTTAGGCAAGGCTCAAATTCTAAACCTACCACCCTAGAACACAAAAAAGGAAAAAAACTAAGGGTAATGCTGCTCAATACCAGAAGTCTAAATCTCAAAATGCACGCACTAGAGGCCCTTCTCAGTATGAAGAACATCAATGTCTGTGCTGTGACAGAAACCTGGTTCAAGGCTCCTGAGAGCACCCCAGCGCTATCAGGTTTTACCTCATATCATGCGTTCCGGCCCCAAAATCCGGACAATACCAAGAAAGGCGGGGGTATCCATATTCATCAAGGACACCCACACCTCAAGACTGGTGGCAACGCATGATGCATCGGAGACCATCCAGGTGCAATTAACCATAGGCAAGACTGCTCTGCAAATTGTAGCATGTTACAGGCCACCCTCACAAACTCAGGGACCTCACATGGCCTTCCTGAAAACACTAGAGGGGATAAATGTATCACCAAACACCATCATACTAGGTGACTTCAATTACCCTAATATAGACTGGGAACACTACTCAAGCCCAAACACCCTAGCCCAAAAGTTCCTGGAATTCATAAACTCAAATGCCATGGAACAACTAGTCACCATCCCCACAAGAGGAGATAACATACTTGATCTCATCATCACGAACATGGGAGCACAATGTTCAACACCGGAAGCATACCCCTCACTGGTGAGATCAGATCACAAACTAATCTCGCTGGAGGTCCTCATCCCACCCCCACCTGAAATAAAAAAGACCACAGTAAAGAACTTCTCAAAAGCCGACTTCACACTTCTAAAGACTAGTGTGGTCTCCTTTAAGGCCCCCGAGCCGGCGGAAAACAGTACTCAAGCCGCTGAATCACTCACAAATGCCTTCTACCAGCACCTGCAGGACTGCATGGATAAGGCAATCCCAAGCAAAACAAAGACTCTCTGTACCAAAGGCAAGTGTCCAGTCTGGTGGACCCCAGCCATAAACAAACTCTACAACAAAAGGAGGAAGCTACTACAAGATAGAGCAAAATCCTTAAAAGGTAAGACACCCTTGATCACTAAGTAAAAAACTAAGAGCTCTCATAAAATCATCCAAAGCAAATTTCGAGAGAAAAATAGCTAAAGACTCAAAAGACAATCATAAGGCCTTCTTTAGCTATGATAGAAACCTAGGAGGAAACTCCCAGATATGCTCAGAACTAGTTCAAAATGATGTGAAGATTACTGATCCTACAGACATTGCCAACATACTGGCTGACAGGTTCAGTGCAAACTTCTCCCCACCTCCCCCCCAAAAGGAGAGATATCTATACCAAACGATTGCAGCCCCCCAAACATCTCCAGCCCAAGTGAGAACTGCTCTCTCCAAAGCAAAAAACACAGCATCCATGGGACCTGATGGTGTCCCCGGCTGTGTGCTCCACGAACTCAATGAGGAATTAAACCCACAGCTAGGACAGCTGTTTAATCAAAGTCTTACCTCTGGATACGCACTCCAGGAGTGGCGCACTGCAACTGTGGTCCCACTTCACAAAGGCGGTGCCTCCACCGACCCTGGAAATTACCGGCCCATTAGCTTGACAAGCCTTATCTGCAAAGCCATGGAGAGGATCATAATGGACCTCATAAATAAAGACAGAGAATCTGCAGACTTTGGATCCAACCCAGTTTGGCTTTGTCAAAGGCAGATCATGCCTTTTAAACTTGGTTGACTTTTTCGAAACAGTCACCAAAGCCATTGATGAGGGAAAGGCAGTCCATACAGCCTACCTCGATCTGGCTAAGGCCTTCGATACAATACCCCACTCGGGTATCATTGAAAAACTCATCAGCTTAAATGTTAACCCATACATCACAAGATGGGTTGCAAACTGGCTGAGTGACAGAACCCACAGGGTCAGAGTTGCTGGCACCATGTCAGACTCAAAGCCTGTCACAAGTGGTGTCCCACAGGGCTCAGTCCTGGGCCCACTCTTGTTTGGCATCTACTTTTCTGAAGTACAAGCAAACACAGGAGGGTTATGGCTGACAAAGTTTGCAGATGACTGCAAACTGGGCGCCATAGTAGAAAACACATCTGACACAGATATCCTTCAGAAGGGTCTCACAGAAACGGATAACTGGTGCCAGAGCCACGGCCTAAAGTTAAATGCCAAAAAATGCATAGTCATACCCTTCGGGAAAAACAAGGTTACCCCTAGCTACCAAATAGGTGGCAATCCACTGAGCACAGAAGAAGTTATCAGGGACCTGGGGACCCAGGTTGATAGTAGTCTGTCATTCGACACCCATGTAGCTAAAGTAGTTAGGAAGACCTTCTACATTGCCCACCTTATCATGAAGGGATTCTCATCTAGATCAAGGGAGGTCATAGTCTCCCTTTACTCATCACTCATCAGACCAATGATTGAGTACAATGCCCCATTCGGAATGTATCTGACCCGACACTTGCAGCAGCTGGAGAGGCCACAAAAATTCCTCACCAAAAGGATAAAGGGTCTCAAAAATCTATCCTATGCTGCCCGACTGAAAGAACTCCAGCTCTATTCAGTCGCCACCGCTTGCTCAGAGGTGACCTTTGCCTAACATACAAGGCCATGTCAAACCCAGATTTGATGAATATGCTTCACCTCAAAAAATCTAGATCCATCAGAGCCACAAGGGCAGGAGACTTAAACCTCGACACGGCTATTAATAGGACATGCTGGAGGGATAGATTCATCACCCAAAGACTCCCTATGCTGTGGAACAAAATCCCGGTACATGTGAGGCAGAGCACCTCGCTGGCCTTGTTTAAGAGAAATCTTGACCAATGGATGGGAGATCGCAGATATACCCCAGGGATTACCTCAGTGTCACTGCTCGACAGAGGCACAGCAAAATAATGGGTATAGTTCCCCATACTAAAGGGGTGGCGTAAGCCACAAAACGATGGGCTAGGCTTGTAAATGCCCTCGGGCAGATAGGTTCATAGGTTCATACTAGGCTAACGTAGGAAGTAACTGGTGAAGAATCAGCATCTTTAATTTTGGAATGTCCAGAAAGGTGTTTAAACAGGTCCAGAATTGGACACCATGATTTGTCTTTTTGGGTACAAGGAAGTCTGGAATAGAAACCTTGTCCCTTTTCCTCTTCTGGTACTAGATGAATAGCCCCCATGTTTAGCAGGGAAAGTACTGGTTTCTGAGCCTCTACCCACGGATTTGGGGGCAGGTCTGGCCATCCATTTGCAGTTGGCAACGTGTGGAAATGAAATCTGTATCCCTGGGACACTACTTAAAACCCATTTGTCCTAGGATACAAGTTGCCAATTGTTTGCATGAAGAGACAGTTTCCCCCCCAAAGGGGAAGCAAAGCGGTAAGTGCTTAAAAATTTTAAGGGAAAGTTATTGAGAGACTTAACCATAGGGAGGTGTCATTTCCAGATTTGGAAGCAGAGGTACCCCACTGCTTAGTTCTGAAAGTCCCTTGGGACTGAAACCTGGTGCTTTTGGAATATCTGGGTTTGGCTTGAGTGGCTCTGGAAGGAACTGGAAAGGACCAGTTCTTAGTAGGCCAGTGCCTACTAAATCTTGGAGGTTGTACTTGGAAGATGAAGCTAAATCTATGCTAACTGTGAAAGATTTCTTGCAACTTTTTTAGAACATCTTCAGTCTTACTGCCAAACAGATGGTCTTACTGCAAAGGAGCATCCAACAGTTTTGCTTTAACATGATTAGAGATTGCTCCTTAAGCCAAGCATGCCTTCTAAGCACAGACCCAGTAACAGCAACCACGCAAGAAGCCTCCAAAGAATCAAAACCACATTGCAAAGTATGTTTTCCAACTTGTTCAGCTGAATGCAATAAATCATGTAAATCCTTCCACACAAATCATTTTCTGTTTAAGCAGTCCCATGATATGCTGTTGACATTTTAGCATATGGAATTGACAGTTTAAAGCCCTGATTGCCAAGGTTGCAGAAGTATAAACCTTTTTACCCCATCTATCCAGCACCCTGGAGTCTATCGGAAGGGGTAGGGATTTTTAGAAGCCTTAATGCCCTTGGGCCCCTGAAAAATGGTTTCAGGGTCCGCAACAGAATTTTTGAAAAGGAATTTGTGGGAGTCAGGAACCCTGTAGTATCTGTCTAGTTTACAAGGGGGTGGAGGCAGGGAATCAGGGGCCATACTGGATTCTGAAAAGACATAAAGGTCTAATACAGGAGATATAGCCAAAGGCCTATGCTGAGGAAAGAGGAAATCCCCAAGCCTCTTTTTAGATTCGGAAAAATCCCGACTTTCCCAATGGAAATGCTTCCTTAAGGTATGTAAAATTTCCCCAAAAGAAAAACCCTCAGGGGAGAAGCAGAAGGAATGGAATGCTCTGCATCAGAGTCCACATAAGTAGGTATGTACAAATCCTGTTAATTAGAAAAAAGTCAGAAGAAACAGTTCAGAAGATTCATAGTCAAGTTCAGCCCTAGGCCTCTTAGAAAGGGGGGGGGGGGGTTTTGACTACCCCCGATTAGCATAATTAAGCCATTTTGATGATTTGTATTTTAGGCATAGGAGCCTGAACATGTGGCCGGGCATCAGTTTTTTAGACATGGATCGAGATTTTGGCCTTAAGATTGAAGGTGGTGTCTGTCTGATATGAAAGTCTGTAGGCCCGAATACTCCCTCGGGAGCCAGTGCCTGCACAGTGGCTATGGACCCATCTAAGGTAGACATCCATGGGTTCCATAGGTGAAGCATCTCGTGGCATACCGGACTCCAAATGGGTCTCAGTAGGGGCCTGTGAACCAGAAGTAGCGGGCATCAGTGGACGCAAAAGTGCCTCACTGAGTACTGGCGAATGGCTTAGAAGCATAGTCGGCAGTTTTGGACCTCAACTGCCTGTCTCTGCATTTTTTTGGTAATCCGGTAGTTGGATGGCTAACCGATGTCATTTCTGGATAATTAAACAGAGAACCGAAATATTTAGAAGCAAAAATGTACCAACGATGGACAGTGCACTGATTAAAGCACAAAACAGACAGCAAGGTACGTCATGGTCTGGGCAGAGGCAAGAAATACAGTACAAATGAAAATCCTTACGAGGTATTGGCTTCCCACAAGTAATCCAATTATTAACTTTTACCGACATCAGTAAGGATCAAGAAAAAAGTTTCCCCAACAGAGTACTTGGCTTTTAGTTGAAGACTTCTGTTCTGAAACTCAAAAACGAAAATTTCAGAAGTCTGCTGACCGGCACTTACAAACGGTTTCTGCTTCAGGCACCTCGCGGCAAGAAGACTGATGTAATGGCGTCGACTGCATGTTTTATACCCCTGACGTCATGGAAGAAAGGACAGCAATTGACGCAGGGCCCAAGACTTTGTTAATCAGGCTGACTGAGGGCAACCTACCAGCAAATTACCCCAAATGTAATGACTGCAACAGTGAAACACAAACATCAGATAACTTATCAGTAAGGAATGAACCAAGATAAACATCAGATTTAATGTTTTGTACTACGGTCTTAACTTCAGTAAGAGTCCTAGAACATGGAGGACCTACCCTGAATAATGCCAGAAGCTAAGGAATAGGACAGGCCTTCTACAACTCATGTGAAAATGACCCTCGTTTCAGATGCAAGTTCCGCAGTGCTTGGAAAAAAAGTCCAACAGATGGACAGGCAGCAGCTTCTAACACCCTAGAAAGACATTTCTGTTCAGAAATGAGGGCCACCTTCATTATAACCAAAGGTGGTAAAGCCAGTCACTATTGCATTTTACTGGTTACATTCAAGTTGCCTATTCATTATCAAGGACTGCAAGATTTCTCCTCTGTCATAATCCTCAAAACAAGACTGCCAACTTCCAGTTAAGGGCTACCTTGGTTATAAAACTTCAGGGTCAGTATGTGCTAGCCCTTCTTATAAAAGTCTTTCAAGAAAACCAGAAAAACTCCAAGACCCTAAATGACTGCAAGTCACTGCTAGGAGAAGACTATACAAAGCAAGAATTTTAAAACTGAAGCTGCTGGCTCAAGAAAAAAAAAAAAAAAAAAAAAAGGTATACCCATTCTGTAAGACCCTCAACAAAAAAATCTTTTCAGTTTAACTAGTAGTTGAGCAAGTTTGTCTTTTCGTTTCAAGCATATCTTTAGAAAGAGGTGTACAAATGGTAATGTTATATCCACCCCAGGCCACTAGGTTCAAAGAGGACAATTTTGACACAAGTGCCCCCCAACTTCAATGCTAAATTTACTTGGGACAGAAAGTTATTTTTCTAACCAACTGTTTTTAAGGCAACAGTACCACTAACCCATGCAGCATTAAGGATAATTTGTCTATTTCCTGAATCATCCCTGATATGACTGGCAGGGGATGGACGGGTTGAGTTCAGATAACTACTTAGAGAGATTCCCTTGTACAAAAGGTTTGCAGTTTAAGACAAGACAAAGTTCAGTCCTGGGGAGGACTTTTTACCCAACCAATAAATAGGTATTCTTACCTGTGAAATGCCTACTTGTGTAAGTCAGATGATCTGCTCAGCTGTTCTGCTGAAAAATTTCTTTGTAGGAGATGCAGGCCACCAACATTGGCAATCTCTCAAGTCTTCTGGCCAATCTCCACAAATGGTACAAGTGGGTGCCTGGTTCATACTCCCTTCAGAGAACAGCCAGGCAACCTTTCAGGAGTGCTGAAAGGGTCCGTTAAAGAAAAATCAAAACCCTTGGTTCTGCAGACTCCCACTGCCATGAGAACAGAGTCTTCCATTACTACTTCCCCAACTCTCAAATCCCCATGCAAGTCCTGAAAAGGTGCTAGAGGTTTTCAGAAATGCATCTTAACACTGCACGGATTCCTAGACAAATTCCTAGACAAAAAAGTCTTAAAGGGTTACAGAAATGGATTCCAACAGCAGACAAGGTCTTTGCCATCTTACTCGCTGAATGAACGAGAGTTTTTTTTTTTTTTTTTTACTGTGGGTATAAACAGGGAAAAACCCAACAAAGAGCACTGATGAAATAGGATTTGAAGGGCTCCGCAAAAATCACTCATCCGGGCACATCTCCTTAAGGCTATGCCTGAACCAGCAGCCCATGTACAGCCTTCAATAATGAGAGAAAGTGACCTCATGGGACGCACTGGATAGATTGTAGGGTGACCAGTTAGGAGCAAGTTTGCTTCCTTGGACGACATGGACCCTGGGTTAGACTTTGTCCCTCTAATCTAAAAATGTGCAAGGTAGTTGAGCGACTGCAAGGCAAAGGTTGCCCAAGCATAAACTAGCTTTACAAATCTGTCCAGCTCCTTAGCCTCTGTTAGGAAGGTTGACAGAGGAACTCTGGCTAATTTTTTGGTGGCTGCCACCACAACCATAGCATCTACAGGGATTCCCTTACTCCAATACTGCCCGTCTTGGAGTGCTCCTAGAATCTTGCCCAGTTGGCAGAGGTTAGGCTCCACTGTATCCAGTTCCGTCCATGTTCAGCAGGAGACGAGGTCTACAAGGTCATCCACCAGGGAGGTAACCCAAGACAGATGGGCCAGAAATGAAGGCTTCCAGAAACATACTCATCTTGGAAGGGATTTGGGAGGTCCAATCACAATCCGGGTGCAGGACATCCACAATTTCTCTGAAAGAGATGTGCTCAGGCAGGGACCTTCCCCCTCAAAAATCAATACCCTCAATTAAAGATGCCTAAAAGGAATCCAAGGGCTTCCTCTTGCATGTTCTCTTCCAATGCATCTCTTCAGTGGGATGTTTGAGAGGTATCAGAAGACACTGGAGCTCAACAGTAAAGTCCCGTTGTGTACACTTACCATAAATGTAGATGTCAGAGTGTATTCACTGTTGCAGTCATCACATTTGAGTAGATTACCCAAAGCTAAGGATGGGAGGAGGAATTTAGATAGCCTTAGGACTAGCTATATGGTCCTGCAAGCCTGCAGTAGCAAAACTAGCTCTGGATTTAGAGAAAATTGGCATGTGGTCATACTTGGTGAAAGTATGTACAGAACTCGGTAGCAGCTTCTAGGACGTCCCTGGTAGGGACACCTCTGAGAAAGGCTGCTGAGGTAGATGAAGCCCTGGTTGAAGGAGATCTTTCCCCCTTTGGGATAGGTTTTCCATGGTGCTTATAGCAGAAATGAATGTGATGGCCTATCCATTTAGAAATTGTTTGCTTTGAAATGGTCTTCCCCTCTGCCCCTGCAGCAAATGCCACCAACAGCTGTTCAGATTTCCTGAGAGGTTTAGCCCTGTCCAAGTAAAACCTAAGCTGTCTGTGCAAATCTAAGGAGTGCAGTATCTGTTCCCCTTTGTTCTGTGGATTAGAAAAGGTTGGCAAATGAATGGACTGATTAAGAGCCACAATGGACACTACCATGGGCATGGAGGGACTGGTCCTGAGGGACACCCTGTCCGCATGAAAGATTATGAAAGGCTCCACTGCCATAAGGGCCTGTAATTCAGACACCCTTCTAGCTGAAGTGATGGCTAAAAGGAAGGCCGTTTTCCAAGAAAGGAATTTCAGCTCTGCGTTTGCAGCTGGCTCAAAAGGAGGTAGTAAGCTTTTCAAAAACAAAGTTAAGGACCCAGTCTTGAGTAGGGGCTCTCCTGGGTGGTCTTAAGTTTTTAGCCTCTAAGAGGAACTGCTTGAGCAGATGAGAGAAGCGGGGTGGCTCTGTGTTGTAATGAGCTGAAAATGGCTGAGGCATGAATTTTTATGGAGAAAAAGGAAAGGCCTTTGTGAAGCAACTCGTTAAGCATTGAAGAATCTGAGGTAAATTGGGCACTGCTGTGCCAATCCCCTGAGCTTGGTTCCAAAAACAGAAACTTCATTTTTCAGCGCAAGATTTTCTAATACTAGGCCTCCTTGATCCAAAATGACAACAATTCTTTACTGAGGGATGGTAACGGAGAGATCAGGTAATTAGCCAGGCTGCCAGGTTCAGGGTTTGAAGCAGAGGGTGCAGAATCTGGCCCTTCTGCTGGGCCAGCAAGGTAGGGGTCTGAGCCAGGTGCCAGTGACATTGCATAAGAGGGGGTACTAGCTTGTTCAGCAGAATGCATTAAATCCTGCAAATCCTTATTTTCAGCACACAGTCAGGAATCAAACATCTTCTGTTTAAGTAATCCAATAATATGCTGCTGATAATCTGACATATGAAACTGGCAGTTTTAAGGCCCTAATGGCCAAGGTTGCAGAAGTGTATACCTTCTTACCCCATCTATCCAGCACCCTGAAATCTCCATCAGAGGGGGTAGGATTTTTTTTTGCAGTAATAGCCTTA